>NC_091197.1:12512665-12595165 GCF_040958095.1 Procambarus clarkii | reverse complement strand
TACCTCTCTCTTTAATTTTTGTAACCCAATTCGTTTCCTGTTTTATATGATACAGCCCAAAATTAAGCAATATATGGGTAAAAGGGTGAGGTGGATTCACATGAAATAAAACAGAAAGGCTTCCAAGCTGGCAACGCTGATAATTCCTAATAATTCACCAATGAGGGGAGAGGCGACAATAGTATAAGCAAACCTGGTGCACAAGCTTCGAATTATTTGGGAATTATGTTTAAAGTGAACGAGTTGGCACAAATAACATAATAATGTAATTTAATCTAAATTTGCTTTCTAAGTTTTATGATGTCTATACTCTATGTCTCTCATCTATACACACGCACTTGCGTGTGCAAGTGTACATATACATATGTAAGCATTAAGTGTACATTACATATACACATGTAAGCTCTCTCAACATCAAGTAGGGAGGCTGTCAGCCCTTTCTTAATGTTGCTTAAAAATGTTGCAGAATGCTGTAAGTCATGCAACCGGGCCATTTACTGTGTTGTGCTTTCATCCCCCAACTCAAGATAACCTATGAGTCATCAAGATAACTCAAGATAACCCACCCCAGTTATTCACAATTTTTCCCCTTCCATTATCATAACTTTCTTTTAAAGGCAAATTCTCTTCAGAGGTCAAAAGATATTTCATTTTGATATTGTTTTGCGTTTTAAAAGAAATTCGATCATTAATTTTGCCCTTATCAAGAATATTGCTGTTTATATGGGGAAAAAGGTAAGTTAAGCTGATTATCAGGAGAAAGCACTAAGCCTGTGTGATAATAGCACTTGCAATAGCACTTGAGATCGTAGTGAACGGACAATGCCCAACCACTTTGACCATAGGAGATAGAACACCCACCTTATGGATAAGCGTTTGGTAAAGATACTCATCTTAAAAAAAACTAAAAAAAAAAACTTATGTAAATCAGAATAAAGCTGTTATACAAGCTTTCCTGAGCTTATCGCGAGACTTAGTGTTAGCCTCGTACTGCTAAGTTGCATCTCTTCAACCTCTCAATTGAACCTTGCGAGCTGTGAGACATTTCTTTCCCACCAGCTCCGGGATACTTGTCTAACAACTTCGTTATCTATCAGGTAACTTTATGGGGTACCTGGCTGTGTCTGGGGTCTCTCTCTCTCTCTTCCCTTTCCTTCCCTTTCCTTCCCTTCCCCTCTCTCTTCTCCCCACCTCTCTTCCCCTCTCCACTTTTCTCCTCTTTTCCCAAAATATCCTCCCCCCTCCCCTTCCCTCTTCCCCCTCTCCCCACAATCCCTTCCTCTTTCTCAGAAAATTTAATATTACGAAGCACTGAAAAAACGGCTAAAAAAAACTATAGAAAACTAACCTCAGATATCAAGCTTCATGAAATTGTATAGATCGCTACAGCACCCGATATTTATTACAGATTCCACCCCAGCTTGCCTATGACACTCCCACACCCTCAATATGTCATCCTAGAAAGTTGAGTGAGCCTTGCTACAAACGTATGGCGTCCTACTTTGGACAGACATTTTATTTTATAGATATAGAATACTATGTACTTTATTTCAATTTCATAGTCTTGCAGTAATTGCCTTTCTATGTAAACAAAACCGAGTATTTTTGGCTCGTTTTCACTCGTCATCTGGGAAAAAAATCCCAGACGACGAGGGTTCGATCCCTCGTCACGGCTCTTGTGGATTTGTTCATTTGTTAATCTGAGTCAGATTCTCAAAGATTTTAACAGTGAGAGAGAGAGAGAGAGAGAGAGAGAGAGAGAGAGAGAGAGAGAGAGAGAGAGAGAGAGAGAGAGAGAGAGAGAGAGAGAGAGTGAGTGAGTGAGAGAGAGAGTGAGAGTGAGTGTGTGTGTACTCACCTATTTGTACTCATCTATTTGTGCTTGCGGGGGTTGAGCTTTGGCTCTTTGGTCCCGCCTCTCAACAGATCAATCAACTGGTGTACAGGTTCCTGAGCCTAATGGGCTGTGAGTGTGTGTGTGTGTGTGTGTGTGTGTGTGTGTGTGTGTGTGTGTGTGTGTAGAGAGAGTTGAATTTATAATTAAGCATAAAACATGAGCCAACATTTAGTGGGTTCCTTCGCATACAAAGACTGCTGTACCAAGCTGCTGTACCAAGCAGCTGTACCAAGCAGCTGTACCAAGCAGCTGTACCAAGCTGCTGTACCAAGCAGCTGTACCAAGCAGCTGTACCAAGCAGCTGTACCAAGCGCTACAGTCATTAATATACAACCACGTCCAGATTATTGCTGCCGCCAGTCACATTATTGACAATAAAATTTTATATACAAAAATTTACAGGTCCGCGTCTGCATAATATTGGTACATAAGTCATGTTGGATTTTGCAATTAATTTTATTCAACATAGTGTCGCAAAAGCGAGCTGTTATGTAAATATATATATATACATTTTTTGTATTTTTGGAGGGGGGGGGGGGGGGAGGGGGCCTTACTGTGGTTGCTGTAATTTTCCAACTTGAATTTTTTTTCATCTGGTGAGCAATTTTTGATAGTTGAGCTGCTGCTGCTGCTTCTCTTCTCTGGCTTCCTCACCCTTTTCGGCTTCAAGCTTCATGTCTCCCTTTTCATCCCTTACTTCTCCATTTACTTAATCATCGCCACCTCTCTTCCCTATCTCTTCCAAACAGGCACTCACTCTCCTCCTCACTCTTCGTTTTAAACATTACTTAGCAATAACTTTTCTCCTCACTCGCTTCGTTTCTCTTGTCGTATCTACCCTTATACGTCAGAGACTCCCCCATTCTCATATTCTCCTCCTATACTCTCCCCAACCACTCCTATTCGTTCTCCCTTTACACCCCTATTTACACTAACTGGACCCCATCAGCCTTCCCCTTAACTCGTCTTGGGGCATGAAATTCCTCCTCCTCCCCCAGTTGCTCACCTGGCCCCAGGCACCCCCCTTAACACCCCCCCCCCTCCTCCTCCTAGTGTCAGGGTGAGCATCATAATTACTCCAAACTTCTTATGTAAAAAAATTGGAGAAAAGATTCTTCACAACTTAATGAGAAATCTCGCTTCCGACACCGTGACTGAGCGAGGCTTCTGTTATTTATAATATATATATATATATATATATATATATATATATATATATATATATATATATATATATATATATATATTGTAAATCATTCTTGTATATATGATAGTCAATATCACTGGAAAGGATAAATCAAGAATTTCTTGCACGAAGGTTCTCTATATTTCTAATATTCTTTATTTTGGAAGGAAGCTGAAAAATTAACTCCCCAAACCTCATTTTTGGCAATTTTTTCTGGTGACTGGAGGACGCGTTTCCTGAAGCTTTCTTCAACATCTTCGGAGGCAGTGTTAGCCCCCACACTCACCCAACTCTACCACACACCAGCCCACACTCACCCAACCCCCACACCCGACTAACTGGGAGCTTACTCGCGGTTCTTGAGTACTTGGGATACTTACTCAGCGTTCTTTAAGAACCATTAGAGGACCAAGACTAGAAAAAACCCCTATGGTATGAAATATTCTACTACGTTCAGCAGAAATTTACAAAAATTATTAACTAATTTCCCCCAAAAATAAAGTTATTATTTGTTATGATGCTCTCAAATATCGAATTTTTAAGAAAAGCTTCTTCGATTATTTTCGTGCTTGTAAGAAGCTAAGATTATCGTTAGAGACGAACCAAGACAGACAATCCATCCACCTCGAGGAATCACTCAATTTGACCTCTCAATCATCTCCATTTCCTAACTCCTCTGTTTGAATCTTGCGTTCCTACACTTTCTTGGTAGACAGTAATTTCTTCCCAAAAATTTTCCACATTGACAACCAAGAAGGTCTTTGGTTCCACCTAATCCTATTCGTTTTCATGTGCTTATGTATTCTTTTTATTCCTTTTGTTTTAATAGCTTTGGAGTCTCCTAAAACCCATATTATTATTCTTTTTTAACTAGTACGATGCAATTTTGTTTACGGAATGGGGAAATTCTTTAGAAATGCGACGTATTAGGACAAATTAAAACGCCCTGATATTGACGTATACTCTGAATCGGCTTCGATTGGTTAGGACGGATGCTTTTTATTTGATCGTTATTGGTCAGGCAAAACCGCTGTAAGGACACGCTGTAAGGCCATTGTATCGTTTTGAAATTATCCATAGCGATCCAGAGAGCAATTTAAGGTATTTTAACGCCTCAAGATTGTGTGCACAAGCATTTTGCTCTCAAAAGAAAAATAAATTCAACTTTATCCTTAAGCATGTCTTGAAAGAATAAATTACTCCACAATCCACAGGTTAAATTTTGGCTTAGATTACCCCATATATGTGTGCGGATACAGGAATGTGTGTGTGTGTGTGTGTGTGTGTGTGTGTGTGTGTGTGTGTGTGTGTGTGTCTGTGTGTGTGTGTGTACTCACCTAGTTGTACTCACCTAGTTGTGTTTCCGGGGGTTGAGCTCTGGCTCTTTGGTCCCGCCTCTCAACCGTCAATCAACAGGTGTACAGATTCCTGAGCCTATTGGGCTCTATCATATCTACACTTGAAACTGTGTATGGAGTCAGCCTCCACCACATTACTTCCTAATGCATTCCATTTGTCAACCACTCTGACACTAAAAAAGTTATTTCTAAAAAAGTGTGTGTGTGTGTGTGGATACAGGAATGTATCCGCAAGCCTTAAAATCATAACTATTAGTTTGTTTATGATTATCAGAAGCTCTAGGCTAGTATATAGCAATTGGATACCTGCTTGATACCTCCCTGATGGGATTCTGAGAGTTCTTCTACTCCCCCAAGCCCGGATAGGGTACAAGTTGGAATACATGAACAGGGGGTTGAAGCTATTGTAACCTCTAGCAACATCGGGGCTCGAACGCCGACCCTGCAAAGGTATATAATGTTATAAACCCTTTAACACCCCTGAGGCCATGGTGTGAGTAAGGGCAGGCGGCAGCGGCCTCCTATATGATAAAACTCAGAACAATGTTAGCGTTTTTTTTTATTAACTTTTAGACTTGGTGGTAACTTCGTCATCTCGGGTGGCCTGTGTAGCCTCAAGCAAGTCTCTCCTTAAAGGGACATCTCTCTCTCTTGGAGTCAATGTAACAAAGAAATTATCTATTGTGAGAAACGGTATCTACTATCATGATAATCTTATTTCCATTCGTGTCAGTTTATTGAAACAAACTTAAATGACATTTTAAATCTGTCAGACTGTCTATATGGATCTGAAATGCGAGGATATGGGGAAAAAAGTACTCTTTACATGCCAATACATTCAGACTGTATAGTACATTTCGTGTACTCGATCCACACGAACGATCACACACACTCTCCGCGCCTTCTGCCTCCCCCCCCCCCCACCACACGAACCACCACACTTTCTCACACGTGGAAGAAATATGGCAGAATACAATTTCTTTTATTTCTTCAGTAAATCCTCAGTAGTCTCCACATATATAATTCTTTTTCTTTTCGAAAGAAAGACGATAGCTTCGTAATCCAGGTATTATGTGCTTGTGTGTGTGTGTGTGTGTGTGTGTGTGTGTGTGTGTGTGTGTGTGTGTGTGTGTGTGTGTGTGGTGTGTGTGTGTGTGTGTGTGTGTGAGTGTGTGTGTGTGTACTCACCTAGTTGTGCTTGCGGGGGTTGAGCTCTGGCTCTTTGGTCCCGCCTCTCAACCGTCAATCAACAGGTGTGTGTGTGTGATTTTGATTGTAATATTTCTTCGTTATAAGAGAGAGAAAGATGAGAAGCAATATTAAAGCAACTACCGAGAATGAATCATAAGAGATGGAGGGCAGCGACAATAAACCAGAGAAGGGGAGGCAAAACAAATAGGCATGAGAGAAACAAAGCCAAACATGTCAAGATAAACAGATTTACAAATGAATGAAAGTGAGAGAAAAGGATAATGGGATAAAACAGGATGAAGTAAGAGGCGAAAGAAGAGAAATGAATAAAGTTTGCAAATTACTATTATTTGTTTACCATGTAATTATGTTAGGAAGGTTACATGTAAAAAAAAAAAAAATATATAAGAACTGGAATGAATGGGTGTCTCTTGCATGTCTATAATTAGTCCAATAATTAATTGTGTATAGAAGGGGGAGAAACAAGACTCTATTACAAGGGGACGTAATAATTCATTATTTACATCTTCACGTAAGTGCTCGGGCTACTTAACCCCAACACCATCACCTAGGCTACCTGAAATCAACACCCCTCCATAGACTTCTTGGTAACACCGCCGTCAACAAGCCTACCCGACCCTCATGCACCTCTCCCTAGACAACTTAACACAACACTAACATACCTCCCACATAGCACACACATACATAGCCTCGCTCCTGTGCCAGGTAAGTCCACTACGGGCTCACCATAGCCCGTGCTACTTGGAACTTTTGTTCTGAGTAGCTAAATCTAAAACAACAACAAATCCCACATAGCAAGCTGTGACCACTGTTCGCATCCCTGGCGCAATCACTCCCACAGGCGCCCACACCGTGTGATAATTTCCCTGCTGCCTCAGAGCCACTCCCCACACAATCCCCGCGTATCCCAACAGCTTGCGCCACCAACGTAATAAGGATTCGTTCTAATAACAGCATGACTGGGCGCATTCATATTCAGTCTACGGGATTAGATCGGCCGCTGTCGCATTCTGTGGGATTCATCTCATCGGAGAGGGTCGTCCAACAGCTTCAGGCACAATCGTCCGGTTGAATAAACGTCAAACAGGAGAGATAATGGAAGTGTGGCTGCAATTCCGGATGAAAGTCGTGGCATTGCGGCCACACTCGTCTCTACCGAATCTGTTCCATAAAGGACCATCAACATTGCACGATGACGGCGCAATCAGAATGGTACAGAAACCAGGCGGAAACTAACTGAATTTTTTTGTCTTATTTGCTACGGAAAACGTATGTCCGTGAGTCTTGCTGAAAGGATCGAGAAGATCTACAAGCTGTTTCTTTATCTCTTACGAGCAATTTGGTGCGCGCGCGAGCGCGTCGGTCTATTCACCTATTTGTATGCATCTATTCGTGCTTGCAGGATCGAGATGTTAGCTCTAAGATCACTTCTTTCCAATTATAGTTTGTCTAATGTAGCCATTCCCTACCATTCATATTTAATATATATATATGTTGTACCTAGTAGCCAGAACGTCGTACTCGGCCTGCTATGCAAGGCCCTATTTGCCTAATAAGCCAAGTTTTCCTGAATTACTATATTTTCTCTAATTTTTTTTCTTATGAAATGATAAAGCTACCCATTTCATTATGTATGAGGTCAATTTTTTTTATTGGAGTTAAAATTAACGTAGATATATGACCGAACTTAACCAACCCTACCTAACCTAACCTAGCCTATCTTTATAGGTTAGGTTAGGTTAGGTAGCCTAAAAAGTTAGATTAGGTTAGGTTAGGTAGGTTAGGTAATCGAAAAAACATTAATTCATGAAAACTTGGATTATTAGGCAAATCGGGCCTTGCATAGTAGGCTGAGAAGTGCGTTCTGGCTACTAGGTACGACATATATATATATATATATATATATATATATATATATATATATATATATATATATAACACAATACGTACACATACATACACACATAAGACAGGGTCTGGGAAAGGAGAGTAGACTATACAGAAGATATGAAAGTAAGAAGGTATCAGGAAACTGTGCATAAAGAGGGAAGAACTGATGGAAAAAGTTAATCTGAGGTGCAGTGAGACAAAAGAGTCATACCAGCAGTAAGGGCATGATATTATATGATGGCATATATTATCCCTCACTGAGGGAGAATATAATAACTAGTAGATAATAACTAGTAAATAACTTGTTCAATAGACAATACCACGAAGCTAAAATAAAAAGTAAGAGGGAGTGAAGATAATACAGTGATCAGAGGACAGAAGAAACTCGTAACAAACGCAGTAGGGCTGTGAATGAATACATAAATATATGAAGATTATCGGAAAGAAACTACGAAAATTATATTACTTCCAAAACAAAGAAACAAATGACTACCATGTAATTAGATTATGAATAAGAGGAAGGGAACACACAGGAAATGATAATAAAATTTGCCAAAAACTAAAACCAGCTTTCTTGCCGTGTTTACGACCGAGTCAGAACAGCTCCCAGTGCTAGTAGAGGAGGTAACAGCTAAGGAAGGAATGACACAACTTGCTTCACTAGACGAAACTAAAACTATTGAGCCAATGTATAACCAAAGATGTTAAAAGAAGCGTCAAAGGCACTCAGCATACCTCTGGCTGATTCAGTTGCATAGGAAGACTTGCCTAGCTCCTAAAAGAAGGCAAATGGCACAGATTTACAAGAAGAGACAGAAACAAGGCACTCAACTCGATCCTGCTGAAGTTCTATAATAAAATGACGAAAACAAGGCAGGACAAAGAAAGCTGGGCAGATTGAGTATATCTCAATCTATAGTATATATCATATATCAAAAGCATATATCAAGTATATATAGTATATATCAAAATATATATTTTTGTATATATAGTATATATCAAATATATATATTTATATGTATATATATTTATATATATATTTAATATATAAATTTATATATATATATACGCCTGATGACGCTTTGCACCTCGCTCTAGTTACCTGGGAGCGAGCCGACTGATGTGGTTGCATCCTGTAAGGATATAAGTCATTGGCATAGGGGGACCTCGATAACCCTGACAGTCTTCCTGTCCCCAACAGGAAACGAATGCATTATTGGGTGATAACTCAGGCTATGACAGCTGCCTTCCAAGGGCATCTGTGGAGGGAAGGCAGTGCCAAGTCTCGTGCATTGACAGTGCCAAGTCTCGTGCCTTGACAGTGCCAAGTCTCGTGCCTTGACAGTGTCAAGCCTTCGTGGCAGTGCCTTGACAGTGCCTAGCCTTCGTGGCAGTGCCTTGGCAGTGCCAAGTCTCGTGCCTCTCCCTCGCCTGGAGAGGCACGAGACTTGAAGTACGGCATACACCACACCTTGGAAGCTGTGTACACCAATGGTGTGGTGTGTACACCATTAGTGTACACCATTAGTGTACACCATTAGTGTACACCATTAGTGTACACCATTAGTGTACACCATTAGTGTACACCATTACTGTACACCATTAGTGTACACACACCAACACTACTGATATTATCACATTAACATTACTGTCCTACATTTTAGTAGGGACAGCTGCAGCAGGAGAGAGAGAGATAAAAGCGGAAGAGAGGAAGCAGAACTAACAGGATAAGCAGATGGACGAGCAGCAACAGCAGTGTTAACTTCAACAGAGGAACCACAAAGTAACAGCAGCAGCAGTGGAACCATCTAGCAGCAGCATAGGGAACAGTAACAGCAATATCAGCCACTGTAACAGCATTAGTTCTATAAACAGGAAGAACAGCATATACCTGACACAGGAGCAGCAGCTTGAGCAGGATTAGCTTAAACATACTTAAAAAACAGCAGAACGGAACAAGTAGCAGCAGCAGGAGCAGCGGCAAGAGCAACAGCAGAAGCAACAGCAGCAGCAGCAGCGAGGTTCTGACCCATCAATTACCTCCATAGAGCGATCAATCATTTCTGGCGGTCACCGGCAATTCCCAACCATCCGGACCTTCTCTCAATATATATATATATATATATATATATATATATATATATATATATATATATATATATATATATATATATATATATATATATATATATATATAATGTGATACAATGTCTGACCATAAAGAAAACCAAGAAAGGAAATTCCTCAAGTACTTTCGTATTAATCAATACAATACATCTTCAGAAGGATCACAAAAGGATTAGGGATTATTACATAAATGCACAAGGAATTTATTGTCTCATTTTGTCACATTATTCATCATGTGTTAATTTTGTTTTCGTGATTTACACACACACACACACACACACACACACACACACACACACACACACACACACACACACACACACACACACACAGATAAAAAAATTAACTCTCCAAAGTTCACGTTACAGTTTTATGATTGCCAAACGCTGAAACCAAAGGTTAATCCTGCCAACATTTGTAAATCCATGGAAAAAGTATAGACAGTTTAGCTATATCAACCACACATATGAATGGAAAATTAGGGTGTTGGTTGGGGGCCAATGCCCCCAAGACAGCCCCCCTCCTCTTTGATTCCCCCTACGCTCTTATGGTGGATGGTTGCAGAGTGCTGGTTGCTCTATAGCTTGGTCTTGAAGATGGTAGAATGTCTCTGTTTTCCAGTTGGCTGTTGATTGTGTTGGTTGTGTTTGATATGTAGTGCTTCGGCAATCTCTAATCTTCTTTTGTCAGTGAGGCCCGAGGTGGAAGGTAGGGGGGAGGGGAGGAGCGTTCCGTTCATCATCAATCACTCAAGTGATGATTTATGATCCAATAACGAATGGGGAAAGTCATTGTCACCCCCCCCCCCCTAGTCCCACTCCCTCACCCCATGCTCTCTGGCTCGCTCTCTCGCTCTCTCTCTCTCTACCCCAACACCTCAAATGGCACCATGGCACAACTCCAGTGCCTCAATGAGCTGACCAATATAGCCAAGTGCTGTAAAGTTCCACTTGCTCACTGCCTCGTAATACTATTTTTGCTCAACCAAAAAGTTGAAAACACATAAATTGGCTTGCAAAAAAAATGAACCACAGGGAGACACACCGCTCTGTTTCAAGTGAGTCTCGTTTATACTAGTCCATAAATTTCAAGTCGGGCAGCAAGTTATAATGTTAAAATATCGGCCCACCTTCCCCCCCCCCCCCCCCCACACACACAAAAAATAACAAATAAAAACACGAAACAAAAGCAAATAGAATGAAAAGGGATATCGAAAGATAACTTACAGAAAGATAACTTATACAAAGATGACTTATACGAAGATAACTTGTACAAAAATAACTCATACAAAGACAATACAAAGATATCTTATACAAAGATGACTTATACGAAGATAAGTTCTACAAAGATAAGTCATAAAAAGAAAACTTATTCAAAGATAACTCACTCAAAGATAACTTACATAAACATGGCTATAATGACTTACATATGCTCAGAAACGTGACTGCAATATCTGACTTCAGCAAAGTTCACTCCGGCCACATGTGTGCAGTAAGATGCAAAAACTGTCAATGTCTCGTCAATTTTATTGGTTGAAAGTGGCGAAATATTTCATCGAGAAACAAGAAGCATCAGAGATATTAATAAAATATGGCATAGTGGCATAGTGACATATTAATAAAATAATTATTTCCGATGTATTCAGTGTTATGGCTATACTCTGCTGGATTAGAAACGCTTTAGCCACGTTTCAGAAACGGTTTTAAAACGTTCTGAAACGTTTCAGAAACAGTTTTAAAACACAAAGTGACAAATCCCACTTTGCGGAGAAAAGTGTATTCAGCGAGGAAGAACTGGAGGAGAAGAACCACCCAAGATCAGATTATCTTGAGCTCCTTGAATTAACCATTTTATATCTTGGAGATGGACCACTCAGAGACGTTCATTTGATCAAATCATGCGCCTTACATAGTGTAAGATAGATGGCACGACTTACGACTTATCAGGGGGATAATGCCAAGCCATCACGACTATATAGCACTTGGAAGGGGTCAGGATAAGGATTTGGGATGGGACTGGGAGGAGGAATAGTGCCCAACCACTTGGATGGTCGGTAACTTCATGTTCCAAGTAGATGAATCTATAACAACAACAACAAACTGCATTTATAACATATTTCTAATGATAAGAATGATCTAGATTTCATTCGTCTGGCGGCAGCATTAAAGATGATTTAATTCTGCTGCAATTATGCGCTTCGATAATACAACATTGCATTACCACACCACCTGTAAACTTGTTAATATAACTGAATTAAGATAATTATTTTCTACTTCTAATAGGTTACAGTAATTATATTAGGGGAATTACACTATATGCATGACTGGACAGTTGCTTTAAACCCCTTACTAATACTTTGTCTTCACGCCAGGGGGCCTCGTAGCCTGGTGGATAGCGCGCAGGACTCGTAATTCTGTGGCGCGGGTTCGATTCCCGCACGAGGCAGAAACAAATAGGCAAAGTTTCTTTCACCCTGAATGCCCCTGTTACCTAGCAGTAAATAGGTACCTGGGAGTTAGTCAGCTGTCACGGGCTGCTTCCTGGGGGTGGAGGCCTGGTCGAGGACCGGGCCGCGGGGACACTAAAGCCCCGAAATCATCTCAAGATAACCTCAAGATAACGCCTCTTACTCCAGAATTTAAACATTATTAAGCAGGGTCGGGGTCGAATCCTTGGGTTGACTAAGTGATTGGGTCGACCTGGTGATTGGGGTCAACCACATGCTTTGGTCGACCTAGTGATTGGGTTGACTTGGTGCTTGAGTCAGCTACATGCTTCGGTCGACCCAATCACTATAGGTCGACCGGGCATCAGTCCACAAAAAAATAAGAGAAAATGACGATAACGATAATAAAAGGGATCATGTACGACACTTTATCACATGTCAACACACTCATCTCTATCTCTCTTGTCTCACTCTCTGTCTGTGTCTCTGACTCATTATCTCTCCCTCTCTGCCTATTCATCCAACCATCGGTCCATTTGTTGTCCTATCTATCTATTCATCCAACTCTCCATTCGTCTATTCATCTATCCAGCTGTCTATCGATCTGTCCATCCATCTATCAACTTATCCATCCATCTATCGAACTATCTTTCCATTCATCTAGATATGCATCCGTCTATCCAGCAATTCATCCATCCACACATCTAACCATCCTTCTATCTATAACTATCCCAATTACTCGTCGCCCTATCTCAATTCCTTACTCTCATATCCCGGCATCTAGTGTTCGTATCCCTATTTCTCCCCCCCCCTTCTATTCCAATCCCTCGTTTTCCTAATTTAATTCCTCGACCACCTATCCTAATTCCTCGTTCTCCTATCCTATTTTCTCGTCCTCCAATCCCAATTCCTTGTCATCATTCATCGTCTTACTATCCCAGCACCTCACCCTCCTATCCCTTAATAGTGTTAAGCAGTCATGCAGGCTTAAATTACGGGCTCACCATAGCCCGTGCTACATGGACACTTCGTTCTAATTAGCTAAATCTAAAACAACAACAACATGCAGGCTTAAAGATTTCTACTCCTAACTGCTGTGTCTAACCACTTTAAGGAACTATATGGTTGTTAAGGGTCTCGGAAATGCTAAGAAAGTTCTTGTTACTGCTTAGTTCCAGCAATCTTGAACGTGAGATTGGACACTAAGATCATCCTCAGATGATTTTTATTCATGTGAGAAACAGAGAGGACTAAGAATAATGGAACATTGAATAAAGAGAGAGAGAGAGACAAGTACGTAAGTACTAAAAACAATGGTCTTTGCCCTAACACGATATATATGATTAAATACTGATAAATATGATAAAATATGGTAAAAATATATTTGTTAAATATGATAAAAATATATTTGTTATATATGATAAAATATATTTGATAAATATGATAAAAATATATTTGATAAATATGATGAAAATATATTTTTATATGATAAAATATATTTGATAAATATGATAAAAATATATTTGATAAATATGATGAAAATATATTTTTATATGATAAAATATATTTGATAAATATGATAAAAATATATTTGATAAATATGATAAAGATATATTTGTTAAATATGATAAAAATATATTTGATAAAGATGATAGATGATATGATATAATAAAACAAGATGATAACACAAGGGGGTTCCAACACGTTTGATAAAAATATCAATAATGAAAGAGGATCGGATAAGGGTTTTTTTTTTTTATTCGTTAACGGTTGATGAGGTAGTGAAGCAGCGTGGGCCGGGACATGGATGACTTGTGACGGGTGAGTCTGACGGATGAGTAACTTAATGCAACTCTGTCAGGATGAATTTTTAAAGTCTGTTTTATGTGATCTTGAGGAAGAAAACTTCATTCAGAAAATAATTTCGAGACGATAAATTTAACCTAGGCTTACCCCTCCTTCCTTCACCTCCCACACACACACACACACACACACACACACACACACACACACACACACACACACACACACACACACACACACACACACACACACACACACACACACAGCCCCCCATACCCTCCTCCCTCCCCAATCTTGGCCAAGAGTTTTTACGGTGTAATGAACGCTTCAGGTACCCACCTGATGTGCCTCTTGGCCGGAGGAAGACCCTCCAGCAGCCTGAGACCAGAGGAAAAAGTTGGAAGACTTGAGAGTGTGTGTGATGAGGGCCTCGACAGGTGAGGGAGTGGCGAGGGCCTCCCAGATTCTAGGCACCAGGAGCTAGCCCAAATTTAGAGTGAAGAGGACAAAGGGAAAGTAAAGATGTGAATGCTCGCAAGAGACTTGGTGAAAGAGAAATGGGCAAGTATATCGAATGATGACATAAGTTGCATCCACAAAAGAGAAAACAGCAAGGAAAGGAAAAATAGAGTATGAAACAACCACTGGAGAGAGAGAGAGAGAGAGAGAGAGAGAGAGAGAGAGAGAGAGAGAGAGAGAGAGAGAGAGAGAGAGAGAGAGAGAGAGAGAGAGAGAGAGCGAGCGCAAGACCCAGAAAGAAAGAGGCAGAGAGAGAGAGAGAGCGAGCGCAAGACCCAGAAAGAAAGAGGCAGAGAGAGAGAGAGCGAGCGCAAGACCCAGAAAGAAAGAGGCAGAGAGAGAGAGAGAGAGAAAAGAGCTAACATGAGAAAAGGGGTAATTTTCGAAGACTTGCTGGAAAATTTGATAAGGATATAATTCTGTAAAGGTGAATTTCCCCATTCCTGAAGTGATGGTGAACAATCTCCTAGTCTGGGACACTCTGACACACCCACAAAGCGATGCAAGAATAACAAAAATGGGACATGTCCGAACGATATTTCTCCCGCAGAAAATCTTAAATGGTCAGTTACGGAAAGCTTGACGTTTGAGGGCAACTGGAGGGAAGTTCACGTAAATACTGCGTAATAGAAAAAACGAATAGCATATTGTTATAGAGTAGGGTTACCAACGACTCTGACTAACTGGGAGAGCTACGACTTCGCTTCTTGCAGGGTCGGCGTTCGATCCCCGATGATCCATGTGTTTGGGCACATTCGCTCATACCTCATTTTCCTTTCAAGTATTATGTAGTCGTACAGACAGAGTTTTATTTGCTCTACACAAGTAGTCACAGTAGTAAACGACTTCTGATTTCTATCAGAAGCAAACTGAGAGCTTTACCCCTCACATAGTTCATGGTAATCCTTACCCACTAGTTTTCCCTGGAACACGACCCGCCAACCGATTAACAACCAGGTTCCTAATTACTGCTGGGTTGACCGTGGCTAATAGTAAAGGATCGGCAAGGACTCGAACCCAGACCAAGTATTTTACAACTGCGCCTGCAAGGAGTGTTCTACTAACGATTGACAAATCTGAATTTTCAGTTGTATATGGAAATATAATTAATTCGGAGAACATGGAATGAGGGTCGCATACTAGAGCTAAGGAACAGACTGGAGAAATAGCCTTTTCTCTGAATTGAACAGCGAGTCACGTAAATGAGGAGAATATCCTGATGAGAGACAAATGCCAATTAATGAATTACGAATTTTCTAGGATCCGGATATGTATATTTCAAATATATATAAATCGCTTGATTATTGCATAAAAACTTAATTTATTTGAGAGTGCCAGAGACGTAATTAATGTAAATCAGTTGAAATTAGACTACCAAATGCAGGTATTAAATATAGCACAATGCATAATCTTTCTAAAATGACATTTAGAAAGAAAAGTACTAAAAATTACTAGTACTGTGAGTGCTGAAAAGAACAGTTGAACACAGCAGGGGCAAAAGAGTGTGCCTCGGGTACGTACACACACACACACACACACACACACACACACACACACACACACACACACACACACACACACACACACACACACACACACACACACACCCTGGGTAACAGCGTAGCAGGCGAGCCATCGTTAGCATGAAGCATCTAATTAGAGAGAGAGAGATGGGATATGACAGACACAAACCTACAAAAAGTACCTTCAAAGCCGTACACGCCACAAACCGAGGCCTCGTGTTCGACACTGAAGACTGGTACAGTGACGGGTGTAGCTGCAGGGAAGGGAAGGGAAAGGAAGGAAGGGAAAGGAAGGGAAGGGAAAGGAAGGAAGGGAAGGAAAGAGGTGTTCGGTTGGATAGCCAAGTTAAATGCAGCGACAAACTCACAGTGTTTTATCAAAGCGATTCCTTCGAGTTTCTCCGCTATCTATTCACCAGCTGGGAGGTGCCAGGGTAGGGGTGGAAGGGTTTAGAAGGCTAGGAGGTGCTAGGAGAGGGGGTTGAAGGCTAGAAGACACAGAGGGGGTTGCATACTTAAAAACATTCTCTGATTGTGTGTGTGTGTACATGCTCTCCTTTTAATGCTACCCAAAAATGCTAAATTCTTTCTTGTCCTACGACTCCGAAATACAATTAATTTTCTCAAGTACTGAAGCGCGTGAGGGACTCCACTGCATGTAGAGTGGAGCAGGAACCATGGCAGAAGGGATGGAACAGAATCTAAGGTAGGAGAGGTGGAACAGAAACCATGGTTAGGGTGGGAAGGACAGACCATGATAGCACGGGTGAAAGTGGATTATTGGTAAGGGGTAAGAGCCGCTGCAAACGACGTGAGTCAATCAGGGAAGCAGATTGCCGAGCCACAGCCTGAGAAGACACGTAAAAATAGAGGTAAGGGAATTGCCTTTATATTAATGAAGTGAAGATAACTAAGTTATACCAGTTGCTGCTGATAGAGAAAACGGGGGAAAGAAAACGAAGATGGGCAGTAGCAAATATCTATCCATTTTCTTTAATAGAAATATCGCGCTAGGATTTACAATGCAATAAATCCCATTCGATTTTTAACATGCAGTGAATGTAATAGTCCTAAAGCTGCCACAGCATATGACAAACACTTACACAGTAGAGGTATCTTGAGATGATTTCGGGGCTTTTAGTGTCCCCGCGGCCCGGTCCTCGACCAGGCCTCAACCCCTAGGAAGCAGCCCGTGACAGCTGACTAACACCCAGGTACCTATTTTACTGCTAGGTAACAAGGGGCATAGGGTGAAAGAAACTCTGCCCATTGTTTCTCGCCGGCGCCTGGAATCGAACCTAGGACCACAGGATCACAAGTCCCGCGTGCTGTCCGCTCGGCCGGTAAATGCTGAGCCTTGCATTTAGGCACAATTTTGTACGCAAATCGTAAACAATATGGGATGCTACACAAATATCCACGATTTCTATGCATATGCCGGTTAGGGTTGGTAGGTAGTTAGGGTTCGTGCGTGCGTTTTAGTACACCATATTTTGCACGCTGTTACACAACCACATCAGCCTGGAACAGAACACTTACAACGGCAAAGAAAATCAGACTAAATTAATATAAGAAAGAAAGCCTCTATAAATCTTAAGAACTTTTTTAATTCTCTTATTCCTTCAAAGCAATTCTTTGATAAAAGAGAAGGAAAACAAAAATTTAAGCAAACTTTAAAACTGACAACAAACTTAAAGTTGTTTCCAAGTCCGTTTAATCTTGGCCTGCCATTGCCTCCGCTGACATTATTTTCTTGGTGGCTGATAAGAGCTCAGTGGACCAGCCACATCACAGATTTCAATTGCAAGATGATTTAGTTCACCCTGAGAACAACCTGTGAGTTACACATTCAGGAGTCGTTGTTGTTGTTTAAGATTCGCCACCCGGAAAAAAAAAAAGTTCCAGGCAGCACGGGCTATGGTGAGCCCGCAGTCGGTAGACTTCAGTAATTCAAGCTCTTTTACTGAGGAAGCTCTCAAATGTACTCAGGCGGTACAGGAAGCCCCCAAAAGCCCTCGTAAAATGCAATTATCATGAACGGTGTTGCGTAGCGCTCGGAACATTGCGCTAAATGCGTTTTCTCGCAGAACAGTTATTTGTATATAGAGTACTGAATATTTTTGGGAGTTTAAAGTTCTGCTTACGTTTGATCTTGAGAAGAACACCCGTTGTTAGTGATCTGTTCTCGATGCCCAGCTCTCCTCAATTGTAACTTTCATTTATCATATTTTTTTTTCCAAAGATTTTTTATTTATTGATTCCCAATTTAGTTCATTCCCAGTTACGTCAACCTGTGTCTAGAACTGCGTCACTGTTAGCATGCGTCTCCACCTGCGTCACTGCCAGCATGCTTCTCCAACTGCGTCACTGCCGGGATGCGTCTCCAACTGCGTCACTGCCGGGATGCGTATCCGGCTACGTCACTGCCAGCATGCGTCTCCAACTGCGTCACTGTTAGCACGTATTTCCAACTGCGTCAATATCAGCATGTTGTTAACTGCGTCACTGCCGGGATGCGTCTCCACCTGCGTCACTGCCAGCATGCGTCCCTCAAAAATACAGGTATTCGAATCCGGGTACGGATTAGTGTTCGGATTTTTGTTCGAATACTTAAGTCAATTTTTAGTTGTATCCATATTCTAATCCTGGTTTGGATCTTGGTACAGATCTAATCAAATCCTGATTCAGAGCTTGTTCGGATTATGATCGAATTTTGGTTCAGATCCGAGATCGCATCCTCATTCGGATCAATGCAGGATTCATTGTTCGTATCTATTTTCTAATTGTAGTTCGGATCCATTTTCGAATCCTGGTTCATCCGGGTTCGGATATATGTTGGAATTTGGGTTTAGATCCACAGCTCGTCCTCGACTCAAGTCCATTCCATCCAGCGGTCGACCCCACAGACGCATTCATAAATTTTAACATGCTGTTCATTCAAAACAGGAATTTTCTCAAATATAAAATAATATTACAATATATTAGCATATTGTGCATATATAGGCATAGGTTAGGTTAGGTCTTTAGGTTCTGTTGGCGATTATTTGTATTTGTAGTACGTGGGTGAAGCATTTACAGCGTTGTGGTTCGAACAAAATTCGTCAGTGAAGCACTTGTTCCGGAAGTGTTCGAACGCCAACAGTTGTGAGACAAGAGACAAAAGTGATTCCATGCACCCGCCAACCCCTCCCTGTTTATAAATGGGGGGCCCTTGGGGTCGACCGATGGATGGAATGAACTTGGTCCGAGGACGGGTTGCTTCGTGTAAGTTATCATGTTTAGCATAAGAGAGAAAAGTTGTGTATCGTGTTGAAGACATAACATATCGTTCCTCACATTGCGAAAAGTACAAAAGTCCATGTTAAAGCATTTAGAAGAAACTTTTCACTAGTGGATTTATTGGTGTATATAAAAGTCATATGATAAATTATTTAAAAAGGGGGGTCAGAATGCCAGTGCAAAAATTCGTCATTAATTCAGGCCAGTGTTGAGAATTCATATCTTTCCTGAAAATTTGTTGTTAAAATGTTCATGCACATTGTTAATGTGTATTACATTCTTGGTGTAAACACAGTCGAGGCTTTTGCATATTAAGTAAACAAAAGGAAGTGCTGTAAACTTACGTGCAAGTAAATGTCATCGTACATTACGGATAATTAAAACATACATATGTGTGTATATTTATGTATATAATTCTTACGCCTCGCATTCGTTCAGATGTTTACGAAAAGAAGACTGTAATAGGTTACAGAAACAGTTCTATTAAACAGATTCCGGTGGTGAAAAACTTGGGTGGTTGTTGTAGTTTCTGTAACACTGTTGTATGTTAAAGAAAACCCTTAGGTTAATTTCTTAACACAGGTACATCTACGTTAATGCACTTAGCATATACGATATGAAAGTTTACATAGTTTACCTCAAGGTTACATAGTTTACCTCAAGGTTACATAGTTTACATCAAGGTTACATAGTTTACCTCAAGGTTACATAGTTTACCTCAAGGTTACATAGTTTACCTCAAGGTTACACAGTTTACCTCAAGACTCTTAACCAAAAAATCCCAATCTCGCCTGAAGGTCAGTCGTACAAGGTCATATATAATTAGTAAACATCATTGGCAAATTTTGGATGTGAGGATATCATCTAGAAAACGTGAGTGTGTATAGCAGGAGCAAAGGTACCAGGTACCTCATTCCAGTACGTGTAGAAGGTCTAATGACCGGACGTGTGGAAGGTCTAATGACCGGACGTGTGGAAGGTCTAATGACCGGACGTGTGGAAGGTCTAATGACCGGACGTGTGGAAGGTCTAATGACCGGACGTGTGGAAGGTCTAATGACCGGACATGTGGAAGGTCTAATGACCGGACATGTGGAAGGTCTAATGACCGGACATGTGGAAGGTCTAATGACCGGACGTGTGGAAGCTCTAACGTCCGGAAATATGGAAGGTCTAATGACCGGACGTGTGGAAGCTCTAACGTCCGGAAATATGGAAGGTCTAATGACCGGACATGTAGAAGGTCTAATGACCGGACGTGTGGAAGCTCTAACGTCCGGAAATATGGAAGGTCTAACGACCGGACATTTAATAACGTTGTGTGAGAGACAATTAACTTTCGGGGGATGAGAATCCTGGGCCAAGGTAACCCCTTACCGTTTAAAAACGCTCTCTTTATTATATTCACCAGTTTAATACAAACTTTATTTTACTTTAATATTCATTGACGACCTCCTGAAAACATACTTGACAAGTGTTCAGCTTTCATGCATATATTGGCAGATGGGTCGATTCCGTCAAAAATGCGACTAATTAGGGATGAGGTAGGGGTTTGCTCTTTAAGCCTGCCAGGACGAACTACGCAGTTTAATTGGCAACTGCTCAATTCTCTTTGAACTGGCGCTAGCGGAGGCACTAAGCATCGTTCCAGCTTTCACGATCTCACAAACGGTTAATTCGCTGTGGTTATTATTTTGATTTTGGCTAAACTGAAGCGTATACTAACCCAGGCAACCCACCCAACCCATCGGGCCCCCATGCTCATTAGTCAAAGCATCTAAGCATCATTTTACGAAGCTCTTATACCTCTTTCAAAAATTATGGCGGCTTTGGTTACATTTATTAAACAGTTTACGAACTTGGAGACTTAATCCAAAGTTATTATTGTTTTTAACAATTTGCTAGTGTTTCGGAGCTTATAAAGTGTATTTTTTATAAAATGTTTTGTAAATGTAAACAAAATAAACAAAGATGCACAGGTTTCGCAGGTTAATACTGATTCTGTTGAGGGAATATTGTTTATTTGCCATTCAGTGCTCAGAGGAACACAGAGCATACATTAGAGGTCCACGACTCTTCAACCTCAGAGGTCCACGACCCTTTCAACCTCAGAGATCCACGACCCTTCAACCTCAGAGATCCACGACCCTTCAACCTCAGAGATCCACGACCCTTCAACCTCAGAGGTCCACGACTCTTCAACCTCAGAGGTCCACGACCCTTCAACCTCAGAGATCCACGACCCTTCAACCTCAGAGGTCCACGACTCTTCAACCTCAGAGGTCCACGACCCTTCAACCTCAGAGGTCCACGACCCTTTCAACCTCAGAGGTCCACGACCCCTTCAACCTCAGAGGTCCACGACCCTTCAACCTCAGAGGTCCACGACCCCTTCAACCTCAGAGGTCCACGACCTCTTCAACCTCAGAGGTCCACGACCCTTCAACCTCAGAGGTCCACGACCCTTCAACCTCCCAAATCCACGAGTCGTCAGTCGCCGGCCAACCAATGTAAGAACAGTAACAGTAATAGCTCACATGAAGAAACATTGGGTTTCTACTGTGATCACTGGATCAGCCTGACTTAAGTGGTTAGCATCCTGTTCTGTCATGAAATATGTCCCATTTTTAAAAGGACTCGATAAATTGGTTAAGCATGTGAGAATTAATGTATATATGACTTTTAAACTGTATATTATGTAAAAATGCGACGTATTAGTATAAATTAAAGCACAGTAATAGTGACTTTTCTAAACACTGATTTTCATACGTTAGGGAAGGGGGATGCTTGGCTTGAAACGTTTCTTGGTAGGCTAAACAGTTGCCTTTTTTTACGGAGTGGCAACTTGGTTTTGAAGCCGCTGCAGCATTTATAGTTTACCATTGTTACCCCTTAAATAGTGTTTTCTTGACTCCCAAAAGAAAAGTTACTTTCTCACGACTTTGAACACAAGGATTTTGGATTAAAACAAGGAGTTGGAGTAGTCCTGGAGGGTAGACTCCAGTCGTCCTCCCAACCAATTGGTTGTTATGGTACGTTGTGATAACCAATGTATCAAATATAACTTATCAAAAGTAGTGGCTTGCAAAAAAATCAACGTCACTACAGTCTGTAATCAAAGCAAACAAATGCAATTTATGTTTCTAATTATAACTTAGTAATGTAAGGCGAAATAATGTAATTACCCATTACCGAGTTTGACCCATCCCCCCCTTTGTCAAATATTATTAATTCATTTATTGAAAGCCAGTTTATATATATTTTCATCCTTAAATCTCATTTCTCTTTCCAATTTTACATGCACCTTTGCTCTTTTTACCGCTGAGTAAGCAACCAATCAGTGCCTTCATCCAGCCCTGAGGCACTCTGCTAGTTTCCCAAGATACCATGCATATTTTCCAAAGACATTTGACTTCCGTTTTTTTTCTTTTTAAATGGCTAAAATCACATAAACTCACGCAAGACGTGGTTCTTCTGCGTCTGGTCAAACTGACATTCTGAGATGCCTTTATGATGTTTGAAGGTCAGTGTAAGGAATACTTCAGTTCTGAATTTAATTCAGGACTAAAATAAACTTTGTCAACTCGCTTAGAAACTGGGTAAATCTCGCGGTGTGTATATCCTTTCAACATTCCATAAAGAACGAGTTCGTAATGTAGAAGACCAACAAGCGAGAAGAGATTGAACGGCATGATAAGTTCAAGAGTTCGAGACTCGGAGCCTTACAATTTATAATAATGTTTGAACATGGTGTATCAAGTTCGATATTAAAACGGCTTTGCAAACGACGTTTCATCAAACGGCCGAGGAAGTGCAATAACATGCAAGGAATACACAGTTACGCCAATTTATCGTTGCACTCACCTTTATAACATGCATACGATTTCATTTCTCGGTATGCAAATTTTTAACATTATTCATTGCATTGTTCATGCAATTCACAATTTTCCGTACGATCATTTGCATTACACCGAGGGATCACTTACTTATCATCTGAGTCAATTTCGTTCATAAGGGCAATTTCAATAAAACAGAATGCAACTGGGATTTTTTTTCTTCAATAACCCGAAGACATTCTCAATAGATGTTATAAGAACTTCTCATAATTCACTAATATGTCTATGAATCTTAATATTTAGTAATTCAGGAATTTAAAACGTGATACATTTTATGTATATTACAATAAATAACTTATAACTTATATATTATTCCAAATTTGCTAATTATTATTTATATGACTAATAAAACAATGAATTTCAGCGGTTATTAGTGAAAGAATTAGAACCCCTTGTGACAGATTAACAGTTCTTGTGGTAATTAACCAGACGAATTAACTATTAGGCAAAGAAGAATTTTAGAAGTCTGTGTTGACTATGAACAAGTGTGTCAGATGTGTTTGTTGACGTGGAGTGGAGCTTTATCTTGCACACTTCACAGACAGACAGACTGACTAAAAGAGACAGAGAAAGAGACAGAGATAGAGCCAGAGCCAGAGACATACAGAATTATTCTTACAAACAGACAAACACGCTGAATATTGTTCTGTATGGTGATAAACGCCGCCCAATGACACAAATTCAGTAACAGCTTCAGCCAACAGTTTCCTCTGAATGCTAATGAACACAACTAATCAATAGTATTGAGCGGGTGGCTCAACCAATCTCACCGTCGCATTTTTGTACGGAGAGGCAAATCGAGAAACAGGGTTGGGTGGCCAAAACACTTCCGTTCACTCGATTTGTCTTTCAGTGAAAAATGCAACTATTTTGCCAAACCAGAAACGTGTGAACCCCCCCCCCCCCTCCCCCACCACCAAAAACGTCAATATTGGAGTGGTTTAACTTTGACTAACACGTAAAAAGGGCGACGTATTAATGAGAACAGGCTAGTGTCTTGGATACGATTGTTGGGTGTGTCCGATGTCACCCAGGACGCTGGTTCGATCCCCGCCCTGCGCCAGTGATTTTTTTCCTTGCTTTGGTAATGATTTTTTTCATATATATTTACACCGTAAAACACTATTCCAAAAGCCAATTAAAACTTTCCATCTAAAGTTCATCCAGTTGCCAGTTTATAAATGAAATACTTTTGACAAAACTCGTCTAACTGCTGATCGTTAAAAATATTACACCGTCAAACAAATTATGTAACGCAATCGACCTCGTGTAAACAAATTTAAAAGAAAATCAAATATAACTATGTAAATAATAAAATGAAAATAAATATTGAGATCATAAACATGTTATAAGTAAATATTGTGAATTAATATAATGGGTTTTAATAGTAATAATAATTATATCAATTATCTCAACAATAATAAAATATTGACAAACAAAATACAATAAAAAAAAAAACATTAATAATGAGATGCAAAGTAAAGTCTGAGCAGAAAATTAGATGTTTTGTCATGTCTCAGGTAGATTCAAATACCACTGGAATCGATGAAAATTATTTTAACAGTATAAAATATTGTGAGTGTGGCATGTGACCGGGGGAGGAGGGGAAAGGGAGGGATGGTATTAACCAATCAGTGACTACCGGGCAGGTACCACAATACCTACTAGCATTATAGTACCTGCTGTGGTATAATTTAAACAAATTTGACGTTCTAAATGCCTCGTCGAAGCTGGTCTTAAAGTTAGGGATGGAGGTTGGTTTCCCCAACTCCAGCTTTCAGTGCATTGCCTGTTGATCTCTTGACTTGTACAGGGTACGAGTAATTCTTTACATTTCTTTGTCTCATTTGCGTTTCCAGCTTCCCTTTATGTCCTCTCGTTCTTCTTTCTCTCAATTTCGATAGCCTGTCCCATGTCCATCTTGTCTTCCCTCCCCCCACCCCCCTCAGTATCCTTTATTATGTGATCATATCTCCTCTGTTTTTTCCTGTCCCACAGAGCTGTGTGATCTAAACCCATTACCTCACCTTCATACCCTGACTGTTTTAACTCTGGAACTAATCTTGTGCAAACCTCAGTACATTTTAGTTTTATGTTTCATAAGGTGCAGATTCCATGCCAGTGCTGTACATTCCAGTAGTGATATAACAGTGGGTATGTCGACTGCTTTGAGCCCTGATTCATGCTTCTAAACAATGTTCTAATGTTGACCAGAACACACACTAGAAAGTGAATTGACGACGACGTCCAAGGTCAATTAGACAAATTAGACAAGGTCAATTAGACAAAAATATTTTTCAGTGTCAGAGTAGTTAACAAATGGAATGCACTTTGTAGTAATATGGTGGAGGCAGACATCATAAACAATTTCAAATGTAGATATGATAGAACCCAGTAGGCTCAGGAACCTGTACGCTAGATGATTGACAGTTGAGAAGCGGGCCAAAGAGCCGAAAGTCAACCCTTGCACTTGGGTGAGTAGAGTTAAGCGAGTACATATTTGAAAGAGGCTGCGACCTGACAACGAAATGCACTCTGGAATTTTTTTCTCCTTCGAATATTTTAAAATTTTCGGTTTTTAGTATAAAGAGTTCAGACTAGATCTGCCAGCGGTCGACCAACGGTGAGCTAATATGAAATACCCGGTTCTCATAAACACTACTGATTCCCGTATTGTCCTCAGTCTCTCTCTCTGCCTGAATGCTGTAGCTGATAAAAAAATAATTTCGCATATACGTTTCGAAATCATTAAAATTTGCAAGCTGAAGCCAGTGTGTCCCTTGTATGTGATTGTGACCTGAAAACATAATTTCTGGCGTGAAAATCAACAGTGAAAAAATAGTATGCAACCGAACCCTCTTAGCGTTTGACACATACTTCAATTAAATTCATAACTTTCCCGTTTCTGCAAAAATGCGATATTTTTTGCGCATTGATTTTGTACTGACATAATTGTGGTGCATAACCAAGAGTGGAGCATACGAGCAGTGTTGTCATTGTCGTCAGAAGAAGCAAGCCAGAGAGTCATTGCAATTCAGAAAGTCTGCGGTGTGAGACGTGTGCCAGTTGCTATCATAAGGATAGCAACTAGCACTAATAAGGCACTTCCTATTAGTTGCTATCATAAGGATAGCAACTAATAGGAAGTCACCCGCATGGGGAGCCGCCACTGCTGTGAGGCAAGCGATCTCACGTGATTCTGTTGCAGGAACCACACTGCAGTTGCTCAGTCTACAATGGGGCTATCCCCTAGCTGGAATGCTGAGGCTGAGAGAAACCCATTTAGTGGTGCAGTGTAGTGTAACAGACATCATATACCCCTTGCCAAGTTGCCTTGGTAAGGGTAAGGGGTATATTTCTTACCTTATCATACTAGGTAAGAAATCTTACCTAGTATGGTAAGATTTCTTTCTCTAGATTGTCAGGTGCTGTAGTCAAGGACAGAAAGATATGTTATGTACTCCCTCAACCCAATGTCTCTTCTTATATACACATAAATATATAAAGAAAGGAAGATACAGCGATTTGAGTGGTTGTGCGAAAATATAATATATTATATCTGTATATGTAAATAATTATGTAACAATTAAGGGAAAATGAACAAGAAATTAAGTGAGCGCTTTAGTGTAACTCGACATCACAGCATCAGAAGTCAAACGAATGAAATGCAATACATAGCCAGCGAAATACATAGCCAGGAAAAAGGAAGGTGACATGTGAGTTGAAAGAATTATGTCTTTATAATATGGGTTCGTGAACATATGAAAAAGAGAGCACTGTGGACGGCCTAATGACCAATGAGTGAGTTTCTGGAAGTAATGACACTGTGAGGTTAGCTGTCTATTAATCATGTTACTAAGATTGTTTTATAATTAATCCATTGAAATCGATATATATATATATATATATATATATATATATATATATATATATATATATATATATATATATATATATATATATATATATATATATATATATATGACAATGTCAGACCACGGAGGAAAAATGAAACAGGAATTTCCTTAAGTACTTTCGTATATTAATACATCTTCAGAAGGAGTAGCACTCCTTCTGAAGATGTATTAATATACGAAAGTACTTAAGGAAATTCCTGTTTCATTTTTCCTCCGTGGTCTGACACTGTCACATTTTTAATCACGTGTATATTTTCGTGACACACACACACACACACACACACACACACACACACACACACACACACACACATATATATATATATATATATATATATATATATATATATATATATATATATATATATATATATATATATATTATATATATATCAATACACCTGAAAATTACTTAATAGTCCCTAATTGGAAATTAGGAAAAAGTGTTCTCAATTTAATTTCATCAACTGTTATCTTGATTAATTGGTTCCTATTAAGAGAACCAATATAAAATGCATTTTGGGTGACCGAATCCAATAGCTTCAGATAAAATAGGATTACCTGGTCATAATTAGTGAAGTTCGATTAGCCGGTCGTTCACTAGATTGCTTTAATTACTTTGTACATGAAATATAACATTCATTTAATCGGCACGGTTAATTGGATCAAAATAAAGAAATGCAAAATAACTGAAACAGTTATTATTCGACACAAAAATATATTTTATCTCTCTAAAAATATAAAATCCAGTCGAGTTGTTTCTATTAACAAGAAGTTCCATTAATTGGATTAAAACAATGCGGAGTCTGATTACAGAGACCAAAAAAAAAAAATAACGAATTCGGATAACCTGTTCCGTATATAATGATGACATTGTAAGGTGTTATGTGGGTTTGTTGTGGCAGCGATGGTGTGGTATTTTGTGGGGATGGTGATGATAGCGTGTGGTTATCGTGGTGGTAATTGTATGAAGCAGGGGGGAGAGGGGGGGGGATGATGGTGGTGGTGATTGTGGTAGTGGTGTTTTAGTAGTGGGTGGGGGGCGTAGTAATGACGGCAGTAGGGGTAGGGGTAATAGTGGTGGCATTGGTGGTGGTGTTGGTGGTTGTGGTAGAGGTGGGGGAGGGAGTAGTGGTGAAGATGGTGGTGGTGTTAGTGGCTGTGGTAGAGGTGGGGGAGGGAGTAGTGGTGAAGATGGTGGTGGTGTTAGTGGCTGTGGTAGAGGTGGGGGAGGGAGTAGTGGTGAAGGTGGTGGTGGTGTTAGTGGCTGTGGTAGAGGTGGGGGAGGGAGTAGTGGTGAAGGTGGTTGTGGTAAGAGGTAGGGGAGGGAGTAGTGGTGAAGGTGGTTGTGGTAGAGGTAGGGGAGGGAGTAGTGGTGAAGGTGGTTGTGGTAGAGGTGGGGAAGGTAGTAGTGGTGAAGGTGGTGGTGGCGGCAGCAGTTAGACTGGTGGCAGGTTCGACTGTAACCTCGTGTCCATTACTCTGACAGTCTCTCCACATACATTGGATTAGAACACTCACAATGTCAAAAGAAATGGATTTAAACAAAGCCTGACACAATTACTGGGATCAGTGATGGAGTAGCTAGGTTGAATGACAGGAAATTGATTGTATAAAGTCTAGGGAATACAACCCCCCTCCCCCCCCCTTCCTCCCGATCACTCAAAACCGGTTAAAATTCTGACGGAAGTTCATGTAGCATAATGTTGATCAAAATATTGAATAGAATTGCACCGAATAATTCTATTCAATCGCTACGAGTCTTCAACGAGCGGTTGAAGACTCGTAGCGTCCTGGTCTCACACAACCTGATTGTGTTACATACCAAGAAAACTTGTAAGCGCCAATAAAAAGCCTTTACGAGAAAATGAGGCACTGGGAATGCCTTTGGACGTGAAAATGTAATCGGAATGTGTTTCAAGTAATTGTAAAAGGCCTTTGGTTTACCATGAAGGATGCGGAGAAGAATTCCACCGATTAAAGCCAAGAGACTACACAAGATCAGGTGGCAAGCCCAGATGGCAGGCCAGGTGGCAGGCCAGGTGGCAGACCAGGTGGCAGGCCAAGTAGCAGGCCAAGTAGCAGGCCAGGTGGCAGGCCAGGTGGCAGGCCAGGTGGCAGGCCAGGTAGCAGGCCAGGTGGAAGACCAGGTGGAAGACCAGGTGGAAGAGCACCAGCACACAATTCGTAAAGAGGTAAGAGAAGAATCTCAACATCACCCCCGGAACCAGCTTCACGTCCAAGAATTACTGATGTCCTCCACTGACCGAGAATTCAACCATCTGGGGGGAAACCAAGGCCGAAAAAGGCGAATACAATATTGCGCTCCAGACCCCCAGAGCAACATGAATGTCATGACCCAAAATGACACTTAATCCTATTTCTTTTACAAAAGCTAATATAGACATGGCTTTCATAAAACGATTGAAACGATTGAACGATTGATATATATATATATATATATATATATATATATATATATATATATATATATATATATATATATATATATATATATATATATATATATATATTATTGAAACGATTTCAATAATAATATAAATAACGCAATTTTTAAGAAAGTCTATGTAAGTTCCTTTCTCTATAAAACTTACATACAACAGATCGTCAAACTAATAGAACTAAAACAGTGGCGAAAACTTGGCTATTTTACCAACTTAACAAGTTTCACCACAATAATTGATCCGCGCGCATCTCCTTGTGCTAGGTAAGTACTACGGGATCGCCATAGCCAGTGCTGCTTGCAACAATTGAAATCTTAATTGAAAAGGCCATTATTGATAAAAAAAAATTCAGATGGCTTTGTGCATAAATAATTGTTTATATCAACAAAATAAACCTACATTCAACATTAATTAACACGGATACTTAACATGTAATTAACATCAAAACAGAAAACTTAACACAGCTAAACTTTCAGTGCCTTGGTTTAGTGTCGGGTTTAAGGTCTGTACAAGTCCTATATAAGTCTACAAGTCCTATATAAGTCTACAAGTCCTATATAAGTCTACAAGTCCTATATAAGTCTACAAGTCCTATATAAGTCTACAAGTCCTATATAAGTCTACAAGTCCTATATAAGTCTATATAGGTATTATATAAAGCCCTATATATAATAGGATTCCAAAGGCCTATTCAAGCTACTACAAAAAAAAATAATAAAAAAAAGCTGCTAGTAAGTATACAGAAAGAGTAAACCTCGTGTTGAGTATACCTGCACTACTTTCAATAGATCAAGTCCAACCAGCTGGACTGGACGGTAGAGCGACGGGCTCGCTTTTGGCAGGTTGGCGTTCGATCTCCGACCGTCCAAGTGGTTGGGACAACATTTCCTTCCTTCGTCTTATCTTAAATCCTAATCCTCATTTCCCCTACCGAAATAACAGGTCAAAATTATTTTGTTTCTGTTTGCTGTAGAGGAAAAGTAAGCATTTGGTCACCTGTAGAGGACTGGTTGAGGTCCACGTACCTGTAGAGGACTGGTTGAGGTCCACGTACCTGTAGAGGACTGGTTGAGGTCCACGTACCTGTAGAGGACTGGGTAAGGTCCACGTACCTGTAGAGGACTGGTTGAGGACCACGTACATGTAGAGGACTGAGTGAGGTCCACGTACATGTAGAGGACTGGTTGAGGTCCACGTACCTGTAGAGGACTGGGTAAGATCCACGTACCTGTAGAGGACTGGGTAAGATCCACGTACCTGTAGAGGACTGGGTAAGGTCCACGTACCTGTAGAGGACTGGGTAAGATCCACGTACCTGTAGAGGACTGGGTAAGATCCACGTACCTGTAGAGGACTGGGTAAGGTCCACGTACCTGTAGAGGACTGGGTAAGGTCCACGTACCTGTAGAGGACTGGGTAAGGTCCACGTACCTGTAGGAAAAAAGGTCGATATATTATAAAAAAAAAAATTATTGGAAGAACAAAACTAAGAAATTTATTTAACATGAGATTAAACCAGGACGTTAAACTACAAGAAAATCTTTTTTTAGAGATCTTTAGAGAGGCAAAATAGTATCTTTTTTATTATCCTTTTGTATCAAAATCTCTCGTTGAAAATGAACTTAATGGTAAAAAAACAAAAGTCCTTACCAAATTCATTTATTTTTCTGCAGAGGACCAGTTTTACAACAATTCACGAAAAGGTTCTAATTTTTGTTGCTTGGAAAGTATAAGTAATCAAATAGACTCTGAAAATATATGTTTTTCCGTGACACCATTGTATTTAGTTAAGAGAAATACTGTGTTATCTTTTAGATTATTATTTGTTAAGATAAATAAACCTATTGTTTATTGACCCTTGATTGTGGATCATTGACCCTTGATTGTGGATCATTGACCCTTGATTGTGGATCATTGACCCTTGATTGTGGATCATTGATCCTTGATTGTGGATCATTGACCCTTGATTGTGGATCATTGACCCTTGATTGTGGATCATTGACCCTTGATTGTGGATCATTGACCCTTGATTGTGGATCATTGATCCTTGATTGTGGATCATTGACCCTTGATTGTGGATCATTGACCCTTGATTGTGGATCATTGATCCTTGATTGTGGATCATTGACCCTTGATTGTGGATCATTGACCCTTGATTGTGGATCATTGACCCTTGATTGTGGATCATTGACCCATTGTTTTTAGGGTCTTTTACTGTAGCTGAATTTTTTTTCGGATCAGTTGTGTTACTTAGCTCTGTGTTTTGTCTAGTTTTATTTTGTGTTTGTATTTTTCAAGTGGGTATTGCATACGAGTGATGGATACAGTAATACAGTATTGTGGAAGGTTTTCTTGTCTAAGTTAGCAAGGATTTTCGAATATTGTTAATGCGTGCCTGCGGCATCATAGTCGACTCCCAGATTATTCTTCTCTGATGTGGGAAGCTGTCCCCTCCTTCCCCTCTGAAGTGGAAAGCTGTCCCCTCCTTCCCCTCTGAAGTGGGAAGCTGTCCCCTCCCTCCCCTCTGATGTGGGAAGCTGTCCCCCACCCTCCCCTCTGATGTGGGAAGCTGTCCCCACCCCCCTTCCCCTCTGATGTGGGAAGCTGTCCCCCACCCTCCCCTCTGATGTGGGAAGCTGTCCCCTCCCTCCCCTCTGATGTGGGAAGCTGTCCCCTCCCTCCCCTCTGATGTGGGAAGCTGTCCCCTCGCCACCCCTCTGATGTGGAAAGCTGTCCCCTCCCTCCCCTCTGATGTGGGAAGCTGTCCCCTCGCCACCCCTCTGATGTGGAAAGCTGCCCCCCCCCCCACCTCATCTCGTACTCTTCCTCAGATCATCATCCTCCTATTTTCGCATCATGACTTTTTTTATCAGCGTGAAATTTCAGCAGTCAACTTTAAACCCAACTATGAAGGTTGCGTAGGTCCGCTTGCGCCCTCATATATCTTCGTCTCTAACTCTTCTCCTTTACATCGCGTGGTAATAAGGATATGAACCAGTCTCCGTGGAGAGAATTTGTCCCGATCTTTAAAGTAGAACTACACATGATAAAGTGTTAGTGTAACGAAACCTGTCCATCTTTAGCCTCGTCTGGGACGCTTCCCATTGATTATCCTGCTGGCAAAATCTTCTCTCCGCTCCTTCGGATATTTTTGATCACCACAAAAGATATGTCGTATCACATGTCGTTTCTAATACATGTCAGATCTCTGATATGTATTTAGGTCCATCCTCCAAAATATATAGTGCGAATAGGCGACCTGTGGATGTATTAGATATAGGATATGCCCTAGCACAGACCCTTGATTCATTCCCGCAAGTCAGCTATCCCTATTCTGATCTCTTTAGTCCTTTTCACTATGACCCTCTGTTTCATATCCGTGAGATACTCCCTTTGCACTTAGAGTAATTTGGCTTAGCATTATTGTCGATTTTGTACAAGTCTTTTCTGTATGGTACTATGTCAAGCGCCTTCCAACAGTCTGGGAAGACGCTGGCTATATATACCTCTATTTTATAGTTGTTCTTGTGTCATATAAATCTAGATGATGTTGATGTTTTCTAACCAAATTCTCCAGGTGTTCCGTAATTTTCCCCTGGTCAATCACTCGCGTGTGTGTGTATGTGTGTGTGTGTGTGTGTGCGTGTGTGTGCGCGTGTGTGTGTGTGTGTGTGTGTGTGTGTGTGTGTGTGTGTGTGTGTGTGTGTGTGTGTGTGAACTTGTGTGCGTGTGTGCGCGTCCGTGCTCCGGCTTTCAGGTTAAAATTTGTAGCGAGACAGAGAAGGAGAAGTGGAGGGTCACCTTTAGTTTTTCAAAATATTCTTCTAGTTAAATAATATATATTTATATACTTTTTCGACACCGTTATTCTCGCTTTAATTATCCAATTCACTTTTATTTATGTTTGTTTCTTCCACACATGTTTGTATTCTTCTAATCTTGACCAGAAGCTCCACTTTCCAATTTATTGGTTTACTCAATGGGGGTAAATTAACACAAAAAGCCACATCAACTCATGAAAAAGGCCCCTCACTACTACCCAGAAACACCTACCATCCCCCTTCCAAAATTTCGCCACATCCTCATAAAAAAATGCCTCTTCCATCATGAAAAAGCATTCCATTCCATGTAAACAAAGTTCCTCTCCCTCACCCATATAAAAATACATACCCCACCCCTCATTAAAACGCACCCACACCATCGTTCAACACTACCCTCATCCTCATCAAAAAGCACTAACACCCCTCATAAAAAATCACTCACACCATCGGCAAAAAAGCTTCTCTCCACTCTCATCAAACACAGCCTCCCTTATTAATTAAAAAGCACCTCATCTCTAGACAATAGGACCTTACTCACAAAAGCATACTCCCTTGCCCTCAACAAAATCCCCTCCCCCCTGTCCTAAACAAAACATCCCCCACCAACAAAAGCACCCCTTCCACAACAAAAGCATCCCCTCCCCCCCCCCCTCCCCACCTTCAACAAAAGCACCCCCTAACCTACAACAAAAACACCCTCGCGCCCTCAAAAGCACTCCCACCCCCACGCAGAAAGAATACAAAGCCCACATTCCTCCCCCAACCCCCACCATCCAAGTACCCAACTACGATCCGATTTTACAACCTATTACTCGAATGCAAGAATGCAATAGGAGAAGGATCTGACGTCGAAAACGGTACATTAAGGGCAATCTTATGCAGTTGTGGGCGTGCATGATCTTACACACAGGGGTTGAGAGACGTGATCTGAACGTGCTTGACCTTATTAACCAGTTAAGAGGGATGACTAACACACCCTGGTCATGCATAAACATACGCAGTTAGATGGTTGTACAGATGAGTTACAAGCATGAGTGACAGAAACTCCAGGAAAATGTTCAGGGGATGACTCTTGTTAAATGCTAAGCACACATACAAGACGATAGTTAGGAACTTGGTGAAATATTTTTATACGATTATTACAAAGCACGAAGCACAAAAGTAGATAATAATCAGAGAATGTTGGGAGAAGGGAATAATTAGAGAGATGCTGTAGGGAGTAGAAGAATCACATAACTGTGAGAACACAAATAAAGTGTAGAAAATGATTAATGACGCCACAGGAACTTTTGTTGTGAAAAACTAGAGAGAGAGAGAGAGAGAGAGAGAGAGAGAGAGAGAGAGAGAGAGAGAGAGAGAGAGAGAGAGAGAGAGAGAGAGAGAGAGAGAGAGAGAGAGAGAGAGAGAGAGAGAAAGAAAGAGAGAGCAAGTGTTCATAAATAAGAATAGACTAAGTACTGAGTAAATATACCTTATAATATAGAAAATTAGGACAGACAATACTAGGTGTGGAAACACGTAACTTGGAGTGTTAGCCTCGCTTCCCATTCGCGGTAACATTGATAGATGAAACTTTTCTTTCAAAAATATTTCCAGATGAGCTCGTCAAGATATTGACATTCTGCCTGCGGTCGCAGACGCTGAATAGTCTCTATGGAGTCTTTCTCCATGTATGTAGTGTCTCTATGGAGTCTTTCTCCATGTATGTAGTGTCTCTATGGAGTCTTTCTCCATGTATGTAGTGTCTCTATGGAGTCTTTCTCCATGTATGTAGTGTCTCTATGGAGTCTTTCTCCATGTATGTAGTGTCTCTATGGAGTCTTTCTCCATGTATGTAGTGTCTCTATGGAGTCTTTCTCCATGTATGTAGTGTCTCTATGGAGTCTTTCTCCATGTATGTAGTGTCTCTATAGAGTCTTTCCATTGAAACTGGATGTGTGGTTTTCAACCCTTTTACCCTGCCGTAGCTCAGTCGATTAAAGCAGTGTCTGGGATGCTCCCGGACGCAGGTTCGAATCCTCGTCACGGCCCTTGTGGATTTGTTCACTGGAAGTGTGGTATTATGATGACCAAACACTAGAACATGAGGAGACGAAGACGTCTCAGACCTGGACCATTATCATGAGGAGACTTCGTACGTTTCTGGTTAGACAAAACAATTGCATTTTTTTTACGGAGTGACAACTCGAGAGAAGGGATTGCGTTGTCAGTGTTACCGGCCACCGGAGACAGCCTCAATTCAAGACAATCTCGACCAAGGAATAACTTCTTTTTGAAGTCTTAACACAACAGTATCACGGCAGCAAGACACACTGGACTTCTCCAATATCTTCAACTCTGGTCGTCTTAAGATGCAGCTCCGACAAACGGCTTCGGAAAGACATTTATGAGTAAATCTAGACTGACAGACGCTGTTGACGTCTCTCTCCTTCCTAGGTGGGCCTCAGACTGTTCCAAATTCTGTCGGTGACGGCTGATGTTCGTCACTGATTGGTTGACAGAAACTCTTCAAATCTGATTGGTCAAAACTAGGTTTTTAAAATGATCAACGATTTTAACGCTTCCTGTCTTGTTCAAGAAAGTGACTTAACACGCAATACGGGATACGTTCATAAACACCGTGATTAGTAACTTTAGAAAAGGAGGCCATGAAATAGAAAGGAAGGCCCTAAAGGAGAAAGGGACGCCCTAAATTGAAGAGAGGCACCCTAAAGTAGAAAGGTAGTCCCTGAAGTATAAGGAGAGGCCCCTGAAGCAGAATGCTCTCCAACCGTCTTGATATTCTAGATCCTTGCTATTCTTCAAATCCCACCTAGCATCCCCCGTGCCCATATCTCAACCCCTAGCCCGGCTCCTATCCCAGCTCTTAGCCTGTCCCCCCCAAAACCCAGCTCCTAGCCCGTCGCCATCTCCCAGCTCCTAGTTCCTCTTCATATCCCTTCCATGTGCTTATATATACGCCCTGGTTTGAGGTTTTTTCCCGTCATAATAGCCATGGCTCGTGTCCCCTTGCTCAGGCGTGTCTGTCTTTCTGGACACTGCAAAAGGATTTTTTATTTAGTTAATAATCAAAGTTTTAATGCGCAGTCATAAGTTGGGGAAACTGTGCTTACAGGAGGCGAAAAAACTATCCTCCTGATGCTTCGGTCTCTCTCTCTCTCTCTCTCTCTCTCTCTCTCTCTCTCTCTCTCTCTCTCTCTCTCTCTCTCTCTCTCTCTCTCTCACTGTTTCTCACTCTCCCTCCAACATTCTCTTTCCTCTCTCTTCGTCTGTCTTTCTCCCTTCCCTTCCATCTCTGCATTTCTATCTCTTCTGCTTATCTGTGTTTGTATGTATCTGTGTGTTCGTCTCTCCGTATCTTTCCCCCTCGTCCTTCCTCCCTCTGCATCTCTATCTCTTCTCTTTATCTCTATTTCTCTACCAGGCTGGCTGGCTGGGTGGTTACTTGATTCGCCCCAGAAATGTCGAGTTCGTGGGATCGAAAATAACTCACTTAAATGTAAACACAACGTGGACAAAACATTTTAGTTTGATATCTGGGCTGCAACTCAAGGAAGTCTCCAGTATAACTAAGAAATACTTAAACACAAACCCTGTTTGTGTTTAAGTATTTTTTTAAGTAAGTATTTTTAAGTATTATATTAAGTTTGTGTTAAGTTTAAGCATGAAGATGAACACTCATCTTCATGCAAACACTCACGAAATTAAACATTATATAAATTTGTAGCATATATATATATATATATATATATATATATATATATATATATATATATATATATATATATATATATATATATATTCAATTATCTCCTAGTATTTTAAAGCAAATGATATACTCTAAAAACTAATGTTTTAACTAGGGAATAAAAAAAATCAGGTATCATCAATTTAGGTAAAGAACTGGAGCGTCGCTGAGACAAAAGATACTGGAAGTTTTACGTTTGTTAATTACCACGAGAAGAGATATATTGAAGAAAAACGCAGATGTGGAAGGGAAAAAATGTGTAAATAACCCTGGCATAAATCACCATGCCTTTGGGTGAAGCTAAAATACCACTTGGCACAGCTATTTATCAGCTACTCCCAGGCATAGTGGCTGTTACCCACAGCCAGGAAGTTCTCTTCCTGCGTTCACTTCCAGGAAGTGACTTCCTGGACTTTACTTCCAGTTCTCTTCCAAGAAGTGCTCTTCCTGTGTTCACTTCCAGGAAGTGACTTCCTGGACTTCACTTCCAGTTCTCTTCCAAGAAGTGCTCTTCCTGTGTTCACAGGAAGAGCAGCTAAACACAGCACCATCACCAGAACCAGTACTACCACCATCAACACCAGTAGCCACCAGTACTACCACCATTATTCTCTCCACTAACTAATTGCTTCACATATGTCTACAGCTGTTGACGACGTCTGGACACCAGTGGTAACTGCGGAAAGAACTGTATTTCTTTATACAAAATGGTAGTTCTTGCCACCAAAAATAGCATAGTTGTATGTGTCCTTCGATGAGCCACTGTTTAATAATATTTACTGTATTTGAATTGTATTAAAAAAGTATATTTGTTTATATATAATAGCAGGTAATTAAGAAGAAAAGAATTAGAGATTGTCAATAAATTCATATTAAATTTTTGTTTTCCGTTCGTTATCATGTTATAAATGCGCGTTTGTTATCTTATTATTATTAGTTATTAATTCTCGATCGTTATATGAATTATTTAATTATCGCTAATATAATATTTACTCAATTCAATAACATATTATTCATTTTCGGTTTATTTCCCTATTATTCATCGTTCGTTTTCATATATTCTCCTTTCTCCTGTATGATACATGTTTATTGTTTGTATTTGTATATTACTGAGTGATTTCTAATTCATTTACCGGCATAACAAGGTCATCCTTGAAATATAAAGAAGAGTGAAGCACTCTTGCAATTGCAATTGATCAAATCGCATCAAAACTGGTGTTGCAGAGCGTACCAGAGCCTTGGTAATCAGGAACTACATAACGGTGAACAGGAACTATTTAATGGTAATCAGAAACCACATCAAAGTGTCCAGGAACTACATATAAGAAATTAGGAGCTACATAACAGTATTCAGGAACTACATATTCAGGTATTAGAGCCTTGGCAATAACTCAAAGGAGAATATGTTTGGAGTTGACTTTGTAGCACAAAGAGGGCAAACTACAAAATACAAAAATACAAAAAAAGACTTACATTAATGGAGATTAAATGACTCGGTTTTTGTAAAAGTTGAGTAAAGATCAAATATAATCAGTGGGATTAAAAAATAATTATTATTTTCCATATTAATATCATTATATTCGTATAATTGTCAGTAACAGTAAGATTATTTGCATTTTAATAATCATCGTAAATAGGCTGAAATTAAACTAAGCTGCATTTTCAGATAATTTAATAATATTATTATTACTACAATGATAATTACGTTTAATCAGGCATGCTAGTTGGCCAATAATATGAGTTTGTCCAATTTATTGGTTTATCTCTACACATAAAAAATATATTTATCTGTCAGAGAAATACGTATATCCAAAGTATATATTTGTCCACGGTACATATTTGTCCAACTTATGTGTGTATTTTCATGTTGTATGTTTATTTTGTCTTGAATGTTCTAGAGTTATGTTAACGTTATCAACAATCTACACTGTACACAGAACCTGGAACCTGTACACCTGTTGATTGACGGTTGAGAGGCGGGATCAAAGAGCCAGAGCTCAACCCCAGCAAGCACAATTAGGTGAGTACAGGGTCACCTTATAAAACTCAGAATTCACAATAGATTATTCACACTAGCTACCCCACTTGTGTAGCTAAATTATTAAGCTACTCCACGCTAACTCTCACCTTAATTGGTCTCTAGTTAGAGTGCATAAATAGATTTTATTTTATATTTTAAGACAAGGATATGAGGACTGAGTGATAGAACGGTGCCTAGCTCCTTGGGCATTGAGGGATCGAACGCCGACCCTTGCAAGAATGCAAAACCAATCGCAGTACTGACCAGTCTGTGTTAATAATATCGTTAATCAGCAAAACAATTTCTTGAGACTGCAACACAAAAAGCGTACATCAATACTCTTTAACGCAACATACACACAAGTGAACCCAAAACAAATACATAAAATAATAACCATTGCATTAAATACAGCAGCCAAGACAAGTCAAAGTATATATTAAAGCAGAGAATTAAACCAGTATAATAGCCTATAACATAACAACACACCATTATATAATAATAACGTACGATGACATCACAATAGCATATATCCTATAAGAATAAAAATAACCATCAGAACTTTAATTAATCCTAATCCCAAGAGCCTCGCACGCTGCCACCAGGAATTCATTACATCTGACATTCATGCCTCTGGAATCCGCTGTACAACCCGGAGACATGAGAGATCTATTGTGGTGTTCTGTGAAAGCTTGTCTGCAATGTTCTTTGCAATTTTATTAACACCAGTCTAAACCGAGGTAGGAGAGTATTTCATGATTGCTTCATCCAGACAATGGATTACTTAGAGTTCATATGGTCTACAGGGTACGCTGAGTAGAAGTGTGTGTGTGTGTGTGTGAGAGAGAGAGAGAGAGAGAGAGAGAGAGAGAGAGAGAGAGAGAGAGAGAGAGAGAGAGAGAGAGAGAGAGAGAGAGAGAGAGAGAGAGACAGACAGACAGACAGACATGAACAAACACAGCCACAAATATATACAAACATACGAAAACACAAACATAGACACTGTGAATTAACAAAAAACAAAGAAGTTATATACAGAAACATACAGAAGAAACTCAAAAGTTGCTGAGAAATACAGAAATACAGAAAATACAAATACGGAAAGGAACAAACACAAAAGACAATTCCTGGAGCAGAAACATTGTAAGGAGTAATTCCTCGAGGAGCGGTCAAGGAGGAGGAGCAGGTAGACAGTTCCTGAAGCAGGGGATCCGAACCACTGAAAGGTCCAAACATCATCTCCAAAGATGATCTGTTCCAGCGGCATTTGCCCTTATAATTCATCATGGGCTAAAGGGAACCCCGCGAACATACTCATGTTCCTCATCCCTGCCGCTGTGAGCTCCACAGGACAATACCTCCAGGAACATTATAGCGAAGCTTAGTCAGCTATATCGAGATAATGAGCCATTTGGGGGAGCCAATACCGCGAGGCGTGATAAGTTTGCCGATCAGAGAGCAATTGGGTTCTAAAGGGTTCGATCGTTTTGGATACGCTTAGAGGTGAAAGGGCTGGTTTGTTTGGACTGACCATGAGCCAGATTCACGAAAGCACTTACGCAAGCACTTACGAACGTGTACATCTTTCCTCAATCTTTGACGGCTTTGGTTACTTTTATTAAACAGTTTACAAGCATAAAAACTTCACATTCAACTTTTGTTATTGTTATAAACAGCCTCCTGGTGCTTCGGAGCTCATTAACTGTTTAATAATTAGAAACAAAGCCGCCAAAGATAGAGAAAAGATGTACAGGCGATGAGTCACAATAACGTGGCTAAAGTATGATGACAAGACCACACACTAGAATGTGAAGGGACGACGACGTTTCGGTCCGTCCTGGACCATTCTCAAGTCGATTTGAGAATGGTCCAGGACGGACCGAAACGTCGTCGTCCCTTCACATTCTAGTGTGTGGTCTTGTCATCAAAGATAGTACAGGTTCGTAAGTGCTTGCGAAAGTGCTTTCGTGAATCTGGTCCCGTGAATGTGTACGAATGTCAATTGGTTGATAGGTATGGGTGAATAGATATGGTGAGTGCGCTATTTTGTAGCTGTGCGTTGCTAAGGTGAGCAGAGCTATGGAGGTGGGTGCATCCGGGATGGTTTACGTGGGTAGGTGTTTGGTGGGTGGATGTCGGTGGATAGGTGAAGGTGGGAAGGATGTTGATGGATACTGTCAACATACGCATGCTGTTCTTTCGCCATGTTCCTTCTGTCATAACAGTACGACCGCTCCGTAATCCTCTGACGATAACATTGTTCATCTTTTTGCTATTACAGACCATCCAGTGGACTACCGTAGTATGTCCCCCATACCCCTTTAGGCCATATTAGGTCCGGGCAATTTAGTACATCAATTTAGTGACGTTGAGAACGCTCGATAGGACTGACTGCGCCATCACCAGTCCTTAGACACCAGTATGACTTCAAAAGATGTCAATAGTGTGGTTTTATGTTACTTACAAATGGATATTACTAGGAAGAAATAAGCCTCAAGGTGTTTTAATAAAAGACGAGAATTAATTCTAATCTAACACGTCTTAGTATAGTGTTTAGAGATTGAGTCCCATAACTCCCGGTTAACGACCTCCCTACATGTTAACGACCCCCCTACATGTTAACGACCCTCCCCCCCTGCATGTTAACGACCCTCTGCAGTCTAAAAAGACAACAGGGCAGCTCCATTCACCCACTCTACCGCAATCTTAGGGCAACCAGCCACCACACTGCGTTGTTCCAAGAGCTCTTTTTCTTGAAGAACTGATGCCTCCTCCTGATGCCTGGAGCCCTTGGTTACTGGGCTCTTCGACACATCTGGGTTCCAATCTCCCTGGAAATGTGTCTGGGAGGATATCTCTCGGACAATATCTTATATTCATTCTACGTTTTACTGCTGGTCAAGCATTATTGAGCGGGACACCTCGACTGGCCTGCCATGTTTTCACTTAAAGTGGATGGGCGTGGATGGGAAGGTGTTGGGGGCGTGTGTGGGTGGTGGTAGGTGTGTGGGGTGTGGGTGGTGGTAGGTGTGGAGAGGGGCCGTGTATGTAGAAGTGTTCTCAAGCGCGTGTTAGTCACCTAGTAATGCTCGTCGAGTTGTGTTTTGATGGGACTTCAGCTCGTGGGTCCCGGCTCTCGTCCTTCAACCAAGGCAGTGTAATGGGAGTCAGCATCCACGACTCCTGTGTCATTCGAAAACTTTGATTAATTATTTTGCCTCGTTAAGTAACCAGTAGTGTTAAATAGTCTGCCTTTACCATACACGAAATAATTCACATTTTAAAATTACACAAGTTGGCCCAGCTTAGGACTTCGTAATCGACACGAAATATGAACATAATTTACTGGCTGCAGTGTTGCCATGCAAGCTGAGGCACTGACTGCAGTGTTGCCATGCAAGCTGAGGCACTAGCTGCAGTGTTGCCATGCAAGCTGAGGCACTGGCTGCAGTGTTGCCATGCAAGCTGAGGCACTGGCTGCAGTGTTGCCATGCAAGCTGAGGCACTGACTGCAGTGTTGCCATGCAAGCTGAGGCACTGACTGCAGTGTTGCCATGCAAGCTGAGGCACTTGCCTATGCAAGCTGAGGCACTAGCTGCAGTGTTGCCATGCAAGCTGAGGCACTGACTGCAGTGTTGCCATGCAAGCTGAGGCACTGACTGCAGTGTTGCCATGCAAGCTGAGGCACTGACTGCAGTGTTGCCATGCAAGCTGAGACACTAGTTGCAGTGTTGCCATGCAAGCTGAGGCACTAGCTGCAGTGTTGCCATGCAAGCTGAGGCACTGACTGCAGTGTTGCCATGCAAGCTGAGGCACTGACTGCAGTGTTGCCATGCAAGCTGAGGCACTGACTGCAGTGTTGCCATGCAAGCGAATGCCACGTCTTTGGGGAGAACTGAGCCAAGACTGTAGTCATGGGTTAGAAAATTCTACCTTCACATTTCCAATCCCATTACAACAATAATCAATCATTAATAATAATGTTATATAGCACTACTTCACGTTCGTCAAATATTAAACAAATTATCATAGAAAATACACCCCAATATTCTAATTCTATTTAGCATACTGTACATATAGCAGAAGCTTCACCAGAAGAGAAAGCGGGGGACTATACTCACAACATACAAGGTACTTAGGAGAATTGACAAGGTAGACAAGGATAAGTTTAACTTGAAAGTTGAACTAGAGCGCATAAATGGAAGTTGGAAACTCAAATGAGTAGAAGTGCAAGGAAATGCTCGTACCGTGTACGAGTGGTCAACAAATAGAATTTCCTGAAAGAAGAAGAAGTTGTGGAAGCCACCTCCATCTGGCTTTAACGCCAAATTCAACGAGGACTTTGAACATCAGAATAGTTAAATTACATCGCAACAAATACAGCAAGGCACTGAACCACTGATACATTAGTCACTGATAGTTAAGCACTGTTAAGTAATAACTTATTAATGATGGACCTTCCCCCCCCCCTCCCCCTCCCCACCCCTCCTTTCCATCTTAGCAACAGAACTCTCATCTCCTCTCAACAACTAGTTGCTGTGTGCTAGACCTTAGGAAACATACGATACAACATTTGGGTTATTGCTCACTTCAAATACTTCACTACAAGCATTATATACTGTTGACCAGACCACACACTAGAAATTGAAGGGACGACGACGTTTCGGTCCGTCCTGGACCATTCTAATGGTCCAGGACGGACCGAAATCGTCGTCGTCCCTTCAATTTCTAGTGTGTGGTCTGGTCAACATACTTCAGCCACGTTATTGTGACTCATCGCCTGCATTATATACTGACATATACTAGAACAACTGCCCCCCCCCCCCATCCTTCCTTTCATCCATAATCACTGTTAGGTAAACACCTCTACATCCCCCACTTCAACCTCCAACATGCCCCCACCACAATCAAAACAACCCCCCCCCCCAAACCCCACCACCACAACACCCACCCATGGAAATTGGGTTTTCCAGCGGGGGTTCTCTAGTCCACCTTCAACAGGGGGTTTAAAAGCTGTCCTCGCTAATCCCCGGACAATAACCGTAATCAGGGAGTGTGATCTTCTAAAAAATGAGGCAAGTTTAGAAAAGATAACTCGTCTCCAGTTTTCACGAGCTTGCGAGAAGCGAGTGACAGAATCCCCTGCTTCTCCAGCGGGGGTTCTGTCAATTACCGGAGATATAATTACCGGAGAACCCCAATTACCGGAGATATAATTACCGGAGAACCCCAATTACCGGAGATATAATCGTGGTGGTCGGGTAGAACTCGAAGGGAATGAGAGGGGGGAAGTGGGACTTGGGGTGAGGGGGGGATGGGAGTGGGAGTTAGGGTGAAGGGAAAGGGAGTGGGACTTAGGGTGACAGAGGGTTCAAAGCTATGCGGTGAGTGTTCCGCTCTCACTCAGTGCATAGGTTCGAATCCTAATGGAGGCTCCTGTGGGTTTGGGCTTTGATGTATCACGTTAATGAGATTTCTCTGTGTATAGAAGAGATACATCACAGTAAAAGGACGAACGAATGTCATGGTAACAAGCAAGCAGCCAGAGCTTCCAGTTGGATCAGTTGCCGGGATTGACAGGAAATACAGTACATGAACACCCCCCCCCCCCGCCATAACCTTCCCCAGACCAGACATGCCAGGAATTCAACATCTTCCCTTCTAAGTACTATCATTTCCCCTGTCTCATTAACCGCTACCCACTGACTTTCAATCACCCATACTCCTTCAACCTCCATTTCCTCTTGGAACTCCATCACTCCATATACCACTACCTCCCTACCCGAGTCCACAAGCCCGACGATTCTCCCTTCACTACATCCCCCTCCCCCCACCCCAACCTCCCCTACTCCACCACACCATGCCACACATATCCGTGCCCTGCTCACTCCCACATCCCAATTCTACACCTGCGCCTAAGTACCAATTCACGCAAACCCAACAAGTATCCCACCCCTAGATTACAAACACCCCAACCATAGAACAGGAAAATAATAAATACTGAATATGCTGATATTCAGTATTCAGTAGACACACAAATGCTGATAGACTGTCAAATTAAGCAGATGAACTCAAAGGCAGGGTTGAGGACACAAATTCTGATGTGGTCGCGATAGCAAAAACTAAATTATCAATGCAATATTCACAAGGGCATACCAGGTAATCAGAAGTGAAGGACTTCAGTGAGGAGGCCGTGTGGTACTGTGAATCAGAAGAAATTAGATCTTTGAACAAATTCCCTTTCAAACAACTGCAAGGACTGTATCGTGTTATTCATTTAAGTCGAAGGTGATAACGTGGTCATGGCTGTGACACCCCAAAGAACTACATAAGACCATGACAAAATTCAAAATTACAGAGTATGTATAAGTATCCTCCCAGGGATGGCAGACACAGTCCCAGCCTTCAGTTTCCCCCATCCTTCAAGCCCCCCCTTCCCCAATACCCAATGCCCCCTTCTCCTTTCCACCTACCTCCACTTTCACGGAAATGGGAGACTTCAACCTTGGCCGAAATGACCTAGAAATGAATGGACTCATAGAGGAGACTCTAGAGGACTCTAGAAGACTCTCTACTATTACTACTACAAGCTTAGCTTCTCGATGTCTTGGAAGAGATATCGAGAGCTAAGTTGCAGTAGTAGTAGAAAGGAACTTCCAGAGGCAACATGTCAAGGAGGAAACAAGAGTAAAGGATGGTTATCAACTTGCTCAGATACTCCTGGTCTTCAAACAAAATGAGATAGACATTAAAAATATTGACCACTAAACCCGAAAAGGTTCCTGTGACCCCTTATATTTTAGTCTACAAATACATTGTGATAATAAGGACCATAGAGAGACGACAATAGAGGAAAAGTACAAAGCTAGCATACCGGAAAGGGAAATACTAAACACTTAACACCGAGAAGAAAACCCGGAAATTAGGAGCGTGGCAGAGCAGCGTGTGGCAACATACAAGTTGATCACATGTAAAAAAAAATAACTTTCGTAATAAAGACATTCTTAAAAAAGTAACTTCTGTCCGACTAATTGAATTGAATTCTGCGTCCTGGGCATGTGAACTAGACGGTAGAGAGAGGTGAAGCTGTTATTATCTAGGGCAGCTTCCTCCTACACATCCTGCCTCCACACCCATCTTCCCTTACCCACACTTCCTGTGCCTCCACACCCCTTCCCTCACCCCCTGCCTCCACACCCTTCCCCAAACCTTCATCCACGCCTCCCCCACTCATCCTCTTGCCTCAACGCCCCACTCTCCAAACCTCCATGTACCCTTCTCCCCAGCCACCAAGTCCCCTTTCCCACTGCCTCTATGGCCCTTTTCCATGCCTCTATGGCCCCTTTCCATGCCTCTATGGCCCCCTTTCCATGCCTCCACGCCCCTCCAGTCACCATGCCCCTCCTTTCTAGAGCTTCCAGGCTCCTCGCCCCCCTCAGCCTCCACGCCGCCCCCTCCTGCCGTCCCTCGGCGCCAACTCGAGCCAAGCGCCTGCTGGACCAACTGAAACCATTTTACAGAATAATTAAAAGAAAACAGCCACAGTTGCAGGAAAGACGGAGCAGCCGTAGTGTTGTGCCACAGGAAATGCAGCGATGGAGCAGGAGAGACTGTTGACTCTGTGGTCGGCTGATATAAGTCATGCCAGTGAATGTTAAGTTGCCTTCCGCTTCTAGTGCTTGACATGTTTACGTGTCTGTGGGACGTGTGCATGCATGTCTGTAGTGACATATCACAATGCTCATAGTATTTCTTGTGATTTTCTGCCTTGAGTACTGCTCAGTACTCATTTCCTCCTTCAGAACAGGAGAGATTGACCTTATGCAGCGCTGAAGCACCGCCAGACCTATGCAGTGTTATTTAGGCCAACGTTAGCCTCAGCCACCGAATGGGTCCGTCCATATTTTGACTGACAGCCACGGTAATGGAGGATAGAAATTATGTTTGGCCGCGTCAATAATCCCTATTGCGTTAGGCTCGGGAGCTCTCTGACTGTTGAGCGGAATAGGTCAAGCACACTGTTGTTGCTGCCTCGGTCACAGTCGTCAAGCTGTGATTGGTCACTTGGTTGGTCACTCTTGCTCTCTTCCTTCCTCGTCTAGTATGTTCTCTATTTCTTTCTCTCTTTTTTGCATCTTTGTCCTTTTTTTCCCTTCCCTTCTCTCTCCCTTCACTTCCAATGCCCTTTCCCTCCGTTATCTACTCCAGTGATACACATACTTCATCACTACTTCTGCTATTAGTCGTTTCTACATCCCAATTTCGTTGCGATCTACTCAAAAAATGTAATTGTCTTCTTAATCTGATCACAAGTACTTTTCCGAAGGCTAATTTAGCAAGTGAGGGTCAAAGAGATGAAACTGTAGATATTTTAGGCTATTGCCTGGTTATTTTTGACCAAACATAATGTGCTTAATTCGCTCCGCTCCAGCGTCAATCACCCCTACTGCTATTTCTTGTTAATAGGGCACATAATTGCTGTGATTTTTTTTTCCTTAAATATTAATTACCTTCATAATCTTAGATGATATCTTTGTAATTTGTTATATATGTATATATTGTCTCTTGCTTATTTTTGCATTACTAAACAAGCGCATGCAAGTTTTGACTACAAAATATAACACTGGTAAAGGCTGTGTTTTTTTTAATTGTAGTTTTAGTGAAGTATATCAAGTTCAATTATAGCGAAATAAAATTACAAAACCTAAAAAAATTAAATATGTCACGATGCTAATACATTGGCTGATATTAGTTAATTATGTCTTTACAGGTTTTAAATGTTTGCTTTCAATGGCCCGGAAGTTTTGTGTTGGGGGTCTTAGTAATTTGGTGTTTAGGGGGTCCCATTAGTTTCGTGCATGTGCACGTAAGATGGGAGAAGCGAGGCGGTAGCTATACCTACCAGTACGAGTGGGTGAGACAGGTGGGTGAGTGAGTCAAGTGGGTGAGTGAGTCAAGTGGGTGGGTGTGTCTGATAGTAAACAGGTCCACAGTGAGCTTACTGGGGATGCAGCAAGCCGAAGCACAGATCAGCGGCCTGTGAAGTAATGTGCGAAACTTCTCAATCAGGGCCTCAACGATCCAATTTCAGGCAAGATGCTGGGAGTCTTTGATGTATATTGCGACGCGTCTCAAGCATCGTGGACCCGCTCTGACGAGCCTGTTCGTGGGCTGAGCTTTCTTTATGATGTGTTCATGAGCTTATTTGCTTCAAATATCATTATACCTACTGAAGATAAATGTAAACCTATAATTACATTGAAACGAACAGTTTTAGAGGATTTTAATGTTTTCTATTCTCTCAACTGTCATAAGCAATATGCAACTCCCTTTGTTCCTCACGTATATTATAATATAATGATGTGATCCTCAACGTTAAAAACAAGTCTTCCCTTTACCGTTTTTTTAAACTAATCTTCTGGACATACCTGGGAAGAACTATGAATATATTCTTTAGCAGGCAACGAAGCGCCTGTGCTGCAAAGAAAATTCTGCTAATTGAAGTATTAATATTTGTTATCAAGAGCTTAGGTAATATTCCCGATATTCCCGACGGGATATTATTCCCGTCTGAGATTCTCTCGGACGTAGATTCGAACCCTCGTCACGGCCCTTGTCGATTTGTTCCCGATAAAGAGTTGATTCAAGCACCGAATCATTACAACTAGACTCTGTAAACAAAGCAATTATAACTACATAACACTTCTATTGTACATGGGGGCTTGACTAAGTGCTAGAAAAGGCACTTCGCGTCGAAAAGGCAAAGGCGCGTCAAAAAACGATGCCCAGTTGTTTGGTCCATCGGGGCTCGAACTTTGGCTAACCATAAGTGTAGAATGCACCATACTGACTAATGTAAATAGATAGGACTGTTGGAGAGAGTGAGAATAGCCGTGATATGGATAGTTTCTTCACAGGGATATATGAAGGAGATACTCCCCCATCATCTAGGTGTATTGGTGAAGAAGAATGGGTTTTGGAGCGTGAGTGAGTGAGGGGACGGGCAGCGTGAGTGAGTGAGGGGACGAGCAGCGTGAGTGAGTGAGTGGACGGGCAGCGTGAGTGAGTGAGGGGAGGATGAGAGGGTAACACAAGGTGAGTGACAGCAGTGAAGAGATGCGGTAAGGATCTTGTGAGGGAGATAGAAGGGAGATCTGGAATATTCAGTTAAAGAGAAAGAGTGGTGAGGGGGAAATAGGGGAACTGAAATGGTAACTGATGAAGGCACATCAAGGGAGAGAGAGAGAGAGAGAGAGAGAGAGAGAGAGAGAGAGAGAGAGAGAGAGAGAGAGAGAGAGAGAGAGAGAGAGAGAGAGAGAGAGAGAGAGCTCTATAAAGTGAATAGTACAAAGTTCTACTATCTAATTACTTAGTAGGTCAATATTTGTACTTTTGAGAGAGAGAGAGAGAGAGAGAGAGAGAGAGAGAGAGAGAGAGAGAGAGAGAGAGAGAGAGAGAGAGAGAGAGAGAGAGAGAGAGAAAGACCTTTATGCATGGTTACTCATATCCATACTCCTTAAAATGTTACGCGCACGCTATGAATAAATTAAGAGTTTATCATATCTTGGAAATTTACGTCGATTAACGATAAGTTTATTTACCGGATGAGTTATCAACGTGCGATGAGGGGGAAACTATGAGAAAAAAAGACCAAGCCCTTGAAAGGGATCGAACTCGCATTCATGATAACTCAATCGGCAGTGTGTGTGTCTGGGGAGTCCAGAGACGCACGTTCGATCCCATTCAAGAGTATCACTATTTTCTCCCGGGAACACCACATCCTGGTGAATATATATATATATATATATATATATATATATATATATATATATATATATATATATATATATATATATATATATATATATATATATATATATATATATATATGTGCCTAAGAGTTATGTGCCTAAGAGTCTGGAGAATTAATAGATACTGAACGATAAGAGGTGATATTGCAAGAGGTGAAAACCCAAATTCGAAAGTATACGTAGATATCAGAGGATGACATTCTTATAATGAAATACGATATCAGACAAGATAACAAAATATTAATAAATTAAACAAACGAGTCCCTTTTGCCCCATCAGAACACGATCGATAATCATGCCAGTCGTTTCACGTTTCATTTCTATCCTCATACGAGTCATTTCTATCCTCAAGATAGGAACGACTCGTCCTATCAAAGGTGATAAACAGCATTACTAAATTAAGAGCCGTTGCTCATGTCCAACGAAAACATTCATATTCTTTCCAAATATATATATATTTGAAGCAATTGATAGCCGGGAGGATTGGGACATTCTACATCTCAACTTCACCAAAGCCTTTGATACATTGCCTCGTGGGAGAAGAATTAAAAAGTCAGAGACACATGGTATTACGGAAGGAAGGAGGGATATCTTATGCTGGATTAGGGCTTAGTTATTTCAAAGAAAGCAGAGTTAGTTTGAATGAAGTTATGGGAAACTGTTGTTAAGTGGAGTGCTCCACCTCTGCTCTGGACCTCATGTGTTGACCACATATATATATATAAACGATTTAGACACATGACTGAATAGGCACATTCGTAAATTTGTTGACGTAAAATAATTAGGCAGAAAAATATATTCAGATAAAACTATATCGCTATAAGACTTTCAAATAGACAAAAGATTGACAGATGCAGTTTAATGCTGAAAAACGTAGAGTTCTGAGCTACCAAATGGACAATGTTGAATTTTCGAGGATTGAACGCGAGACAGATCGCGAGGACTGAACGCGAGACAGATCGCGAGGACTGAACGCGAGACAGATCTGAGCGACATAATCAGTAGGGATCCCAAACCATAAAAATAACACAAAATGAACAGAATGAAGCAAATGTAATGTATTTGCTCTATTTATTTATTTATTTATTTATAGAAGCATTAGTAATAAAACTTCTAAATAACAATTTTCAGGGTTATCTTGAACAATTTTTAGGCCATATTTTTTGACTTTTAGACCCCCCCCCTTTTTTAGGCCTCATTTAGAATATGCAGTTCAGGTTTAGTCTCCATACTAGTGATAGAAATTCCCATGAACGAAAGGTAATCACAGGAAATAAGTATTCCCAGTAAAAATAGACACTTAGCCACAGGTGTTGATATAGAACTATATACCAGTGCTCCATCTTTATACGTACTTCCTCTAGCCAGACATCAACATCCTCCATCGTATCGCTCAACATCCATTTACCCACACGCCTAAAAAATCTAATTGGTCTCTCCCACTCGCTGATATCTCTGCCACTATGTTTCAGTCATACTGACAAGACCAGCGCCCTCCACTGTAGTGGTGACCTCGATAACTACACTCTCCTCTACAGTCCTCCACTCTTCGGCTCCCACTCTTTACCATATGTTCTGCTCAACTAACTCCTTTACCACTTTTCCCGAACATAAACAAATGAAAATTATGAAGTCCTATGCAGAAAACCTGTTGGTACACTGTATGTGGGCCGTTTGAGTCCACCTTCTATCACCCTTATCTCTATGGGTCAAAGAAAAATATGAAACTGCAAAAATAAACTATTGGCTCATGCAAGGCAACTCCTATTTACATCTAAACTCCCTCACATATATGTCTCACCTTCACTTGAAACAGTCTAGCTATCCTACTTCTATCATATTACCTGGTAATTTTCTATAAATCAACAACCCAATTTTCAAATCAATATGATACACAAGTGCTGATGGAATATCTAACAAAATGGCCAAACTCGAAGAAAGGACTATAGATTTGGATTTAGATGTAATAGCAATAGCAGAAACCAACATCTGAAATAATTATCGCAATATTTCCTAAACACCACCAGGTAGCGAGAGAAAGAGGGTAGAGGGGAGAGTGGGGATTGAAACTGCTATTTTACAGAGGGAACAAATTTGAAGAGGTCAGTATTGAGAAGGCACTCAGTTATGTAGTTTACATTATATAAATTATTTTAATGAAAGGTGAAGTGGTTGTGGCGGTAATTTTCCAACCCTATTTCGAAGAACGACAGAAGACCCAGAGAAGAAAACAAACAGAACTTTCATGAAAATCAAAAAGCGTGGCAGAAATATATTTTAGATTAAGAGCGAATCTGGTAATCTTCAAAGACCTCAAACATGGACTAATTGCCTGTAAACAATGAATCTGAGAGGGAAGAAACAGAGTAAGCGAAGCTAGTAGACGTAGCAGAACGGAACGTCTTAGCACAACGTTTCAAGGAGTAAACTGTGAATGGTTGAAACAAGTTGATTGCAACACTACCTCTTATACCTATTCTAATTAGCATAATCCACACCAAAAAACCTTACCTAAATTTGAACTTTGACTTACTGCCACTTTTAAGACGATCACCACGCTTACAATTCGTCCTTTCCGGTCCCATAGATCTGCTGCTGGAATTCAATGATTCGTGTTGTGTCAATATTGTCTTCACAAGCATAGTCCAAGTGTTTGGGTAATACTGATAATGACCTCTTCTTAAATGACAATAGGCAGTGTTTGTGTGTGTGTGTGTGTGTGTGTGTGTGTGTGTGTGTGTGTGTGTGTGTGTGTGTGTGTGTGTGTGTGTGTGTGTGTGGTAGGAAGAGGAGGCATGTCGTGAGACAACACAGGTTGCCAAGGTAAATACAAAAGAAAACTCTTTTATTCAGATTCTTTCAAAAGCTACTTTGAACTTAGATACCTAAAACATATATTAAATTCGTTTCCTTTGTATACATAAATATTTAACTCACTTACCTCCCCCAGTACTACTGTCCTGCCTCCAGGGAATCATTCCTTACAAGAGTCGTGAACACACGATATAAAATGTTTAGATTAGCGAAACGTGAAGCCGCAGGCATTCCAGTAACATGAAGATTGTGATTGAGAAACTGCCGTTGGCTTAGGGAAGAAAGCTGCAAATATTTTATCTTTGGAGAAAAAAAGAGACCTTAGGCATGATTCGGAATACAAAATCTACTATCATTCAGGATATGTAAAGGTCACCCAGAAGCAACTGCATCGTTGCAGTCTTGCGGGATATATCCAGTAAAAAACGCCAGTATACATAGTATACAGTCAGGTATACTGACAGGGAAATATATATATACAATCAGAACAGAAAATCAGGTCTTTTTTGCCAGACCAGATCTTATGGGCTCCGCTTAACAGAAGTAAACATGCCAGGGGAAGAAGCATAACAATCATAAATCGTTTATTATTTTTTTCGAGAAGAAAAAGGAAATTGGAGCAAGAAGACTTATGAGAGAGAGGGAGAGGCAGCACCCCTGTGCTGACCACCTCGAGGTCTGGTCCCTTACTTGACGTCCTCGAGGTTGTTACATTAAGTTTCAAAGGAGTAAGCAGAGAACGTTTTGTCCAAAGAGACACTCCAGGACAACTGCGCATCAATAATTACTTACCACGATGTTCACAACTCACTCTGACCAGGACAAAATTCTCAACAAATTCACTCCTTCCACCTTCCCCCCAAAAAAGAAGCCTTCCTAAGCCACTGGGTGTCATAGTGCTGGAAAGTGCCATTTTCTCCCAAAAGACAAAAGCGAAAAATCATAAAAGGAGTTAATGAAAGCTTTAAAGTCAAACTTTGGCAACTCCTCAGGAAAACTGTCCGGGTAAGTGAATTTGAAGGAAGAAAAGTTTAGAGATAGAACGGAGAAAGCAGTGCAAATTACCTGCTGGAAGTATGCATGGAGATCATCGCATGAGCGAACTGCCCAGACGAAAAAAAAAGCTGTTGTAAGAAGACAAAAAAAAAGACTTAGCATGAAAATTAAATAAAAAGATTCTGAAAGTGATTATGAGAACAATTGTGGAAAGAAATACACTTTTTTTAAAATGATTTTAAAGCACTCAACAAAGATCTTATCCCAGAGATAAGATGAGCTTTATTGACAGCAAAGTGGCCTCTTATGCTACTGTTATCTCTATCATTATTATTACAAAAATAAATCACATTAATGTAATACATCAGAGAGGAAATCAACTGGAGCAATGCAGCACCTCAAACCAGTGATCTGGGTACTCCCAGGCCACACACCTTACCCTACTGTACCACGACATGCTATAAATATTATTACTATTATCGTTGATTCCCTTCATTCACAAAACAGTCGCTCTATTGGCCTTGCCTTCCCCGATATTAGAGGCGCTGGGATAGAGAAGACGAAGAGATAGTGAAGAGCAAGAAGCAGAAATGGAACTCTTCTTTGTTGGTGAAGATAAGATTCAGTGAACAATATCTGCATGCTGCAGAACATGTGCTGGGACTGGAGTCTCTTAGACGCTCAAAGAACACATGACAGGTGTGGAATTCCCCCCCCCCCCCTGGACGTTAAAGAACAGGGGGTAAGGTTGCAGCCCGTGAACACTCAAGAACAGAGAGCAGCGTTGGAATCTGTGGACACCTAAGGACACTGGGTAGGGGTTGGTATTCCTGGTGCCTCAAAATCACAGGGTTGGGATGAATTCCCTTGAATCTCAAACACACTGGGTAGGGATGGAACCCCACAGGCGCTCAAGAATCAGTATGATGTAAATTGAAGAACGTTTGGAAGCTAAAATTTATTGTACCGGCCATACACCTTACCCTACCTCACCTTACTTCCTTGTTAGTAAGCAAATGCGTTGTAATTTACGAAGAAAAGTAAGCATCCACGACGGTCTTCACTTCTCGTCTAGTCAACTTTCACTCTCTCTCTCACTTTCTCTGTTCCTTGTTCTCGCCTCCCTCTTCAACATGCACGTTCTTCCCTTTACATTTATGTTCATCAATTTCTCTCTATCTCCTCCACTTTCAAAAACTGTACAGATCAATAGAGATAGTGAAATATACTCTTCAGCATAACAATTTCCTGAGCAATATTATACACGCATATCATATATATATATATATATATATATATATATATATATATATATATATATATATATATATATATATATATATATATATATATATATATATATATATATGCATGAAATAGACCTCTGCGAAAGTATACATACACTCTATTGGTATACAGTTGAACGTATATTCCACGTTCATAGTCAGAGAGTATGAGCGCCGAGATTACAGTATACAAAGGGAATACAGGAATGTGGTGTTATCTATGCTGTGTGTCCTGAGAGATCGTCACTATGCGTGGCAGGCAGAGCAATAAAGCGTCCATGTTGCAGGTCATGCTGCCTGCCTCCGCCACGATAACAGCGACGATAGACAGTATAGCAGTCAGCGGCTGGCGTCTGCATGTAGGCCATATCAATACGGTGCTATCCGTTTGCTATTCGGTAAACGAGGCTATTCGCAAGCTGCTATAGTTAAAGCAATATGGTAGCACTTAGCAGCTAGCGTTCACGGGCTGAAGAAGATAGCACAAGACGCTAGAAGATAGCGTTTGCAGGCTACAATACAAGTGCCAGACAGTGGCAGATAGCAGCAGGCGTTCACAAGGCAGACGGTATAAGATAGCAGCTACAAGCTGCAAAGTTTAGCACCAAACGATAACAGTTAACCGTTAGCGTTCACAAGCTGTAATAGATAGCGCCAGCCGGTAACAGGTTGTATAAAGAAGTATGTATGAAGGTTGCCACAAGAGCACTTTGTGGCAACCAAAGTGCATTGTTATCATAGGCAGGGAGGCAACGGTTGAGAACATGCGAACAACGGACAGAAAAACACCGAACGTCAGGCCACTTTGACGAAACGAGCAATAGGAGACTAAACAGGAACACTGAACAGCAGTGGACCAACGGTTGCAGGCGGCCGCATGCGGTAGCAAGCGGCCACGGGCGTTGGCAAGCAGTCGCAAACAATGGCAGCACCAAGGAACACTGTGACAGGGGAAACTGTTGCAGCAGAAGGGCGGTTAAAGGAGGGAAAGGAAGACGAAGGAAGAGGAAGAGGAAGGGAAGGAAGAGGAGGAGGGATAGGAGAACAGATGGAAAAACAGGTGACGTAGTGTGACAAGGAGTGCCCCTAACTTTCATGACGGGGGTTCGTGCGAAATAACTTCGAGTATTTCCTCAGTAAAATTACGATAAGAGAGAGCCATTAACGCTTTTAATACGGCCACTATTAAAGAGAGAGAGAGAGAGAGAGAGAGAGAGAGAGAGAGAGAGAGAGAGAGAGAGAGAGAGAGAGAGAGAGAGAGAGAGAGAGAGAGAGAGAGAGAGAGAGAGAGAGAGAGAGAGAGAGAAAAAACCTAACTGATCCACAGACAACCGCAGAAAAAAATAATATATTAATATGTTTAATATATTATTTATTTTTTCCCTTTCAGTTATATGATAACGCAAACTATGTGAATAGTTCTGCTGACAGAGTTTACAGGTGGAGTAAACTCACAGATACACTAGTAGCCAAGCCTAAGCTTAGCTGTGGCAACATGTAGAAGTCTGATAACCATATTGGATGACCCATCGATGCGCTTCCTGCATGATAGAATGATGATAGATGGAGTAAATGATGTGAATTGCACTTTATATCAAGTTTACTACATTTTCTTGCTATCCTCAGGCTGTTCAAAGGCACGTAGCGTAACGTAACAATTCTCACGTTTACCTGTGGAGTTCAAATGACACAGGTAGCGGAACTAGTGATGTGTTAAGGAAGATTTATGTTTCGTCTGGAGCATTCATCAGAGGAGGATTCGAATTAAAAATAGGTACCTGGGAGTTAGTCAGCTGTCACGGGCTGCTTCCTGGGGTGTGTGTGTGTGGGGGTGTTTAAGGAGGACAGTGGCCAACAGGAATGACACGAAAGAAAAGTTGTGCGATATTAATCCATGCTAGCAGGCTAGCAGGCCAGACCATTAAGTGCGTTTATACCATCTCAAGGTGCCTATTACCTGTGTTTACTCCCACTTTAAATTAAGTTTTAAGGCCGCATATTAAAGGGCTAGAAAATATATGCAAAATTTACGACCTAGCCGCCTCCCATTTTTTTTAAGAAATTGTGGTGTGTGTGTGTGTGTATGTGTGTGTGTGTGTGTGTGTGTGTGTGTGTGTGTGTGTGTGTGTGTGTGTGTGTGTGTGTGTGTGTGTGTGTGTGTGCGTGCGTGCGTGTGTGTGTGTGTGTACTTACCTAGTTGTGCTTGCGGGGGTTGAGTTTTGGCTTTTTGGTCCCGCCTCTCAACCGTCAATCAACTAGTGTACATATTCCTGAGCCTACTGGGCTCTATCATATCTACATTTGAAACTGTGTATGGAGTCTGCCTCCACCACATTACTTCCTAGTGCATTCCATCCGTTAACTGCTCTGACACTGAAAAATTCTTTCTGATGTCTCTGTGGCTCATTTGGGAACTAAGTTTCCACCTATGCCCAACTGTTCGTGTTCCACCCGTGCGAAAGTGTTTGTCTTTGTCCACCCTGTCAATTACCTTGAGAATTTTGTTGGTAGGTTATTATGTCTCCCCTTACTCTTCTGTTTTCAAGGGACGTGAGGTTCAGCTCCTTTAGCCTTTCCTCGTAGCTCATACCTCTCGATTCCAGGACGAGTGGTGGCATACCGCTGAATCTTCTACTTCTGTGCATGTGAATCTCTGCCTATATGTATCTGTATCTGTATCTGTATATCTGTATCTATATATCTGTAATATATATAACTGCAAATTGTGATGACTGATTAGAATTTTGTAATAATTTTCCAGAGATCAGTGCTTAATTTTTCATATTACTGTAAGAAAAACATTGCTGTTTTTACTGAATGTTACTTCGTTCTAACATTACTGTCATGTTAGAATGAAGGTGAAAGAATGATCCTATACATGTGTAAGTATTTATCAGCTCCTTGATAAAGGATGCAGCTTTCATTCAAAATTTTGGTTTATTAATAAACTTACACATGTATTGGGTTTTCCATCACCTTCAAAAAATAAAGGTTGCTTTTGAATTAGTTTTTTAATATATACCCAGGCATAGCTGATGAGCCGTGCCATAAATAATTAATGGGGGGTCAATATATGATTGTAACACGTTGTTCTCTCTTTAATTGTTGTAAACTTAACCAGCCAATGACCATCCCATACCCCAGACTATTCTCCCTGCAAAGTTGGATGAAGCTAGGCCCAAGTATCTGCCCTTAGACAGATGTTCTCTTTATATAACACAAAAATCAACAACAATAACCACCCATGAGAGTTAAGAAACATGCTTAAAATGCAGAGTATTCCATTTTCTGACTCCATTAATAAACATGGGGATCATGAATCCTAATAGAATTTCTCAAGAACGCTGGAAGATCCTGGTTTACTAGCTACGCCTCGGGAGAGTATGGATGCAAGGAAATGCTATCTGTGATGTCTGGTGGATACCTAGTTCGAAGAGTCTGTCTGACAGCGCTGCTTCGTCCCAATGCGAGGCTTCAAGAAGTCAAGAAGAAACTTTGAGCCATCTCATGAATATAAATTTTGGGAACATATAATATTCACCTAAGAGTTTGACTGTAGAGTGACGATGTGTATTTCAGAAAAAAAGGTCAACATTACGCAAAGTTTGTCAGAAGAAAAACGTGGAAAATGAAACACGGAATTGATATGATTGATTCTGTGCACTAGCATACATACAAGTACCAAATCTACACAGTAAAATAACAACGTACTGGAGGGAACGATATGGAAGAAAATGCAGAATAGAACCAGTGAAGAGCAGGAGGTGCCATAGGCACAATCAGAGAACACTGTATAAACATCAGAGGTCCTACGGTTGTTCAACACCCTCCCAGCAAGCATAAGGAATATTGCCGGAACAACCGTGGACATCTTCAAGAGGAAACTAGATTTATTCCTCCAAGGAGTGCCGGACCAATCGGGCTGTGGTGGGTATGTGGGCCTGCGGCCGCTCCAAGCAACAGCCTGGTGGACCAAACTCTCACAAGTCAAGCCTGGCCTCGGGCCGGGCTTGGGGAGTAGAAGAACTCCCAGAACCCCATCAACCAGTTATCAACCAGGTATATATAGAGTAGAACATTAAAATCAGGTTCACATTGGAACAAGGAGTGGAGCACAGATAACAAAAATAAAAACCCAATTACTCCCAGAGCTGGAGAACTAAACGAAATAAATCAGCGAATAAAAGAATCCAGGAAATGGACAACGGTAAACAGGAGATACACTGAGACAGAGAAATATACAGAGCCACACAACAGACTAACAGAAAATGCAAACCCCCACTTTTTTTTAACGCGCCTTTCGCAAGAGATTAAACAAGAGGTAGTGGGAAGAAAAAAGACAGAACAAAGGACAAATAAACTCTGAAATGTATGCAGGAGGACAAAGAATACATTCGCGAACCAATAGACGAGCAAAAAAAAAAACAGTATGCAAACAGAGACTATAACATCACGCTTAAGACTAAATAACATTAAACTTCTATGTAACATTAAGTCTTGACCTTAATGTTAGCTAACCATATATGTAACATTATTAAGTCTTGAACTTAATGTTAGTTAACCTTGTTACATACGAGGGGCCTCAGCCCTATAGTTCCCAGAACTCTTCCGAACCAGAGATTGACAAATACTGTGTACCAGTAAACGAGGAAGAACGACAATTACATGTAAATACATAATCCAATCCACAAATCTGAAATGATTGAGACAACGTTCCGCAACGTTCCACGACGTTCCGTAATGATCCGCGACGTTCCGTAACGTTCCGCGACGTTCCGAAACGTTTAACGACGTTCCGTAACATTCCGCGACGTTCCGTAACATTCCGCGACGTTCCGTAATGTTCCGCAACGTTCCGCGACGTTCCGTAACGTTCCGCGACGTTCCGTAACGTTCCACGACATTAAGGTCCAGAACGAACCAGAACATCATCACCTTCATTTCATGTTTGGATTGACTGATTTATTTCAACCACCTTTATGTCAGGTATAAGGAGCCTCTCAGATGCATAAGGAGCCTGACCGACGTATATGGAGCCTGACCGAGATATAAGGAACCTCTCCGAAGTATAAGGAGCCTGACCAAGGTACTAGGAGCCTCTCCGCGGTATAAGAAGCCTCACTGAGGTACAAGAGAGCCTCACTGAGGTATAAGGAGCCTCAATGAGGTATAAAAGACCTTAATAACACTGGACAAAGATCACGAGGACACGAATAGAGTTTTGTCATAAGGATAAGATTCAGTACAATACTACTTTATGGTAACTTTAGCGTATATTCACTGAACAAGACAAGGCGTTATTTAAGGTTTCGAAAGCAATTTCAAAAGTTGGTATGAGACGAGACATGATCATGAATGAACAAATCCATAAGGGCCGTGATGAGGGGGATTCGAACCTACGCACGGGATGTTCTAAGATGCGCCTTAGTCGACTGCGCTACGACATGGTCAAAAGAATTGTGGATTTCGGTTCTTGTGGATTTGTTCTTTTGATATATCACGTTATCGAGATTTCTGTGTATAGATACGAGACCTGAAACTCGACTCTATAGAGAAGAGTACAAATAGGTGAGTACACACTCACACACACACACACACACACACACACACACACACACACACACACACACACACACACACACACACACACACACACACACACACACACACACACACACACACACACACACACTTCATTTTAATTTACCCAAGAAATATTTCCATCGGAACACTCCTTTTGAGGCCAGAGTTGGAGCCTAGGGCTAGTGTATTCAGTGTGTGGGAGAGAGGGAGTTGTAGCCCGTGTCTAAGTACACCTCCTTAGAATTCTTCACGACTACCCCCGCCCCCCTTCCCCCTTCCCTTCCTCTCACCTTGTCCTTCATACACACTCAGAGCGTGGTTGGTCCTCCCCGTATACCCTCTCTCTCTCTCTCTCTCTCTCTCTCTCTCTCTCTCTCTCTCTCTCTCTCTCGCTCTCTCTCTCTCTCTCTCTCCCCACTTACCTACATGCTCTGTTTCACTTCCCTGTTCCTACCTGCTTTCCTAAACACACAAACTCACATACACACAGTTGTTCGACGATTGAGAGCCGAAGCTCAACCCCCGCAAGCGTGTGTATGTGTATTAGATGAGTACACACACACACACACACACACACACACACACACACACACACACACACACACACACACACACACACACACCACACACACACACACACACACACACACACACACACACACACACACACACACACACACACACACACACACACACACCTCCCTCCTTACACCACCTAATTATTACCAGAACAGAAAACTATTACATATTTACATATTCCGCTCAAACTGCGTCTTCAACCTCAGCCACTGTGTCTACTCACACACTTTTGCTAGTTATACTAGACTGCCTGTCTTCATACTCGAATATATTTTGTTACAATCATATTTACCTTCGGCACTTTTTTTCTGTCAACAAACTTAGACTCACAATTTTCGTGGTACGCGCCATCAAATAGACAGTATGGTTCGAGCTAAGAAGTCACTAGTTGCCAAATACGGTGCAAACTTCGCTGTCCTTTTGTTCTGATGATAGGTTCCCAGATCCAAAATGAATCTCCGACAGTCCAAATACTGCAGTTCAATGCTTCGGTTCAATCCGGAGCACCAGTTTGAAAGCCCCGGGTCGTGACGTCATTTCAGGATCAATCCAACTTCAGCCAATGTCCATCTGAGCATTTCGCCATCCCTATCGGTGTCAATTTATAAATTACACTTCCTACGATGCTGTTCCCCTATTCCAATGTCATCTTTATATGATTTTGAATCAAGTTTCTGCATTTTATGGAAGGCCCTTCCTGTTCATGGGAGTTCCCCCTACCCTCCTCTGTTTATTGAGATTTTATATTTAATTTTTGTTTAAGTTATGAAATCTGGTTGAATCTTTTGATATTTTAAAAAGGTTTCTCAAGTCATTTTCTCTAAATATGCTCACGTTAAGTCTTCTCACCAGAGGGCTTATCGCCAGCAATATATCTGATTGGTTCTATGACGGTGTTGGGATGTTCAGACTTTGTCTCGTACAACAAGGTAAGAGTAAATCTAGACTTTATTCAAAGAAATTATATTGAATATTCAATGTAGTTAATGGCATTGTTATGTAAACAAATAATACAGGTTTTTCGAAAAGTAATTCAAGAATTACGAATTACGCAAATTACAAGGGGACGTTAGTATGTGTTTAACGTCTTTTTGTATTAACGTAGTGTGTGTTAGTGTGTTATGTTGAGCTTCGGTTCTTTGGTCCCGCCTCGCAACGGGACCAAGTATGTGTTGGGACAGCTCGTCCTCATCAATATAGGTCAATTGTTCATTCCCTGCAGCAGCCAAACCCCGTCTTTATGAATGGGAAACAGTTTACACACAACTCTCAACTGATGATGTTCGTACAGAGCTTCACTTATGACCTCTGTTCGAATCGCAACGCCTGTAAATGCTTCACCCACGCACAGCCTAATGACGGGTTGGCATATGTGTGTGTTTGTGTGTGTGTGTGTGTGTGTGTGTTGGTGGTGTTGGAGAGTATTTGTCGTGTGTGTGTGTGTGTGTGTGTATGTTGGGGTGTGTGGGGCCGGTGTATATGTGTGGGTTGATTAATATATATATATATATATATATATATATATATATATATATATATATATATATATATATATATATATATATATATATATATATATATTGCCCCTTTTGATGCTAAATTACTATACATTTTAATCCAGTAATCAACTCGTACGCGCAAAATGAATTGAAACTAGGCTTATATCATTAATTTGATCCGTATTTGTCATTGGAAAATGCAGCAAATATTAAAACCTAGGATTATCATTTCGTCAAATCCACTCAAAATAAATATACTAGGACCGATCCTCTTTCATCCTATATTTCATATTATTATAATTATTATTATACCAAATATCCTGGGACTGCACTACTAGGCCTAGTAACCACTAGGCCTAGTGTAATTACAATTATTGATTTTTTAATTTATTTTAAAGTAAAACATTTTATTTATAAATGACTAATTTTGATGTCATTTTATTTCTGTTTGGTTGTATAAAGAATAGTCTCTTCAGATAAAGAATAATTTAGGAGATTTAAGTAATCTCCTACATAAAGAATAATCAACTTCTTCTCCTTGCAGAATAGAGTAAGAACATGTTGAAGGAAGGATGATTTAGAAGGTCTAATTTCGCTCATGTGAGGCAGATGCAATATAAATTTAAGATAATAAAGCTGCCTAAGTATTAGTATGATTATAATATAATGTTATCCTTATATTGCTATGTTTTGCCAGATAACATGTTCTTGATATATATTAAGAACAACCCACATCCTGTGCTTCATGTTTTTCTTCTATATCCACCTTTATTGCTCTTTCCTTCCAATTCCGCCATACCTTACGGGAGCCTGTCGGCCGAGCGGACAGCACGCTGGACTTGTGATCCTGTGGTCCCGGGTTCGATCCCGGGCGCCGGCGAGAAACAATGGGCAGAGTTTCTTTCATCCTATGCCCCAGTTACCTAGCACTAAAATAGGTACCTGGGTGTTAGTCAGGCTGTCACGGGCTGCTTCCTGGGGGTGGAGGCCTGGTCGAGGACCGGGCCGCGGGGGACACTAAAAAGCCCCGAAATCATCTCAAGATAACCTCAAGAAGAAGATACAGCGATTAACGTGACCTACTAAGCGACGCACATATCAACCATTCCACAGCATCATTGCAAAAAGCAGGTTTAAGTCTCGAGTTCACCTCTTGACACACACATGATTTTTTTTCCCCCGCGGAAGAATAGGCTGCCAATGGATCAATACCATTTATTTGAGAAGTTTATATATGCATGGAAATCTAAACTCCAATAAAATGAAATTTTAATGGAATTTCACTATCCAGTGAACGAAAACATGTCATAATATTTTCGTTGACGTCTGATTTCAGTTTTCCGTGGAGCATTTTTTTTTTCGCTCATGCCAATTAATCACTGATCGGAGAAAGGATTAATTTGGTGGAGATTTATGAGAGAGTCACTATGTAATCCTGTGAGCTTCTCCGCCTCCAACACCTGTGAGCTTCTCCGCCTCCAACACCTGTGAGCTTCTCCGCCTCCAACACCTGTTTCGCAATATTCACTTTTATGAAGCAATTTGCCTTCCAACTTGTGTTAAGATTTTGGACTAGCCAAACACCGGGATTTCCTCTCTTGGATTTTTTTTATTTGTTCATCTTTATTATAATTATTGTAGTTTTTCTTCATATTCTCGGAGTATTTTTTCACATTTTTCATATTATGGAGGAGGAACACATGAGTTTTGGGCGTGTTTCTATTCCTTATTGTGGGCAGCTAACACAAACACAGACATACATACACACACACACACACACACACACATCACACACACACACACACACACACACACACACACACACACACACACACACACACACACACACACACACACACACACACACACACACACACACACACACACATGCACGCACACTGGTACTGGAAACTGAGACCCAAAATGAGCCACAGGGACGTAAGAAAGAACTTTTTCAGTGTCAGAGTAGCTAACAGATGGAATGCACTAGGAAGTGAAGTGGAGGAGGCTGACTCCATACACAGTTTCAAGTGTAGATATGATAGAGCCCAGTAGGCTCAGGAATCTGTACACCAGTTGATTGACGGTTGAGAGGCGGGACCAAAGAGCCAGAGCTCAACCGCATCAAGCACAACTAGGTGAGTACACAGACACAGAGAGGGGAAGATAAAGGGGAAGAGAGAGGAGAGGATGAATCAGCCTTGCTTGATCTGACATTTACCCTAAATGAGTGGGATATAAGGGAAGTTAAGTTGGAAGCCCTCTTGGGAATGAGTGATTACAGTGCATTGATCTTTGAGTACCTGGTAGAGCTAGGATTTATCTCCCCCCAAAAAAGAAGTAGGAACAAAGGGCTGGCGCACCGAAAGGGGAATTATGAGATGAGAGGTTTCCTAAGGGATATGCCATGGGACACACACCTCAGAGCTAAGTCTGTACAAGACATGATGGACTATGTCACCCAAAAGTGTCAGGAGGCGGTAAACAAGTTTATCCCGGCCCAAAAGGAAAAAAAAACGAGAAGCAAAAGAAGAATCCGTGGTTTAATAGGGTATGTATGGAAGCAAAGGAACTGAACAAAAGGGCGTGGAGGAACTTCCGAAATAACAGAACACCAGAAAGCAGAGAGAGATACCAGAGAACCAGGAACGAGTATATTAGTGTGAGACGAGAAGCAGAGAAAAATTATGAAAATGATATAGCAAATAAGGCCAAGACCAAAGCTACTCCACAGTCACATCAGGAGGAAAACAACAGTGAAGGAACAGGTGATGAAACTTAGAACGGGCGAGGACAGGTACACAGAGAATGACAATGAGGTGTGTGAAAAATTCAACAAGAGGTCCCAGGAGGTCTTCATAACAAAACGAGATGAGGTCACTGTGCTAAGTGAGGTGGCAGTAAACCAGGCGGCCTTGGAAGGGTTCGAAATTACAAGAGAGGAGGTCAAGAGACACCTGATGGATCTGAATGTGAGAAAAGGCTATTGGTCCAGACGGAATCTCACCATGGGTATTGAAAGAGTGTGTAGAAACACTTTGCTTGCCACTCTCCATATTGGAGACGGGAGACCTACCAGAAATATGGAAGACGGCTAATGTGGTCCCAATATACAAAAAGGGCAACAGGCGAGAAGCACTGCACTATAGGCCAGTGTCCTTAACTTGTATACCATGCAAGGTGATGGAGAAGATCGTGAGAAAAACCCTGGTAACACATCTGGAGAGAAGGGACTTCGTGACAAACCACCAACATAGGGTAAGGGAGGGTAAATCTTGCCTCACTGGCTTAATAGCTACGATTCTACGATTCATACACACACACACACACACACACACACACACACACACACACACACACACACACACACACACACACACACGCACGCACACACACACACACACACACACACACACACACACACACACACACACACAATAAACACGAGACATACAACACAGTTACATCAGTAGCTTACGACACACTTGCTAAGCGTATGCAAATTGTTGAGACATTTTCTATACCGCGATACTTTACACACAAACTAGATAAGTAACCAGGCGATAAGCCTAACCCCCATAAGTCTCCAGGGGACCCGCCATAAATACGGAACGGTCGAGGAACTTTGATAACATGACTTCATTACGTAAATTGCAAGAGAAATGCCATAAACTAATGTAATCAAGGTGCCAAGATCAGGTCAATTTACGACCCCTCCTCTGCTTTACAGCCGAGCCCTGATTTGAAGACCTTACTGCACCAGGGGGAACCATGTTGCGTTAGGGCAAAGACATGATCAGGAGAAGACATGATCACAACATACAAAATTCTTCAGGGAAGACATGGATAGATTTTTTTGTCATAGATGGTACACGAACAGATTACTAGGTGATATAAAATAATTGGCAAAGGATATATCAAATTAAAAATAGGTTTTAGATATATCTCAACAACCGAGTTTGTTTCGGAAAAATTGGAAGCTGTCTAACACTGGCTAATATGGATCTTCTGGAGTTTCTGTAATTCCAATTTTCTTAATGTTGATTTTTATCACCATGATGTTTTTAATTTGCTTTTAATTTCTGCGTTGCTCCAGGATAAGTATACCAAAACCCAGGTAGCTTTCACAAGTATGGTAGACTTGTACAAAAATATGTATTTTTAAGTGTGAAATATTTGCCGAATCGGAGAAGAGAGAGAGAGAGAGAGAGAGAGAGAGAGAGAGAGAGAGAGAGAGAGAGAGAGAGAGAGAGAGAGAGAGAGAGAGAGAGAGAGAGAGAGAGAGAGAGAGAGAGAGAGACAGACAGACAGACAGACAGATGTAAAAGTTCCTTACTTAATGTTTATTTTGTCCCAGAAAATGCACATAATATGAATATATATTTTTACTTCAGTCAAGTTGTATAATTCGAGCAAGTTATTAGTGAGTTGTCCCTGATTAGTTGTTTAGTGGTCGTGAAGATCAGGTCGAGTCCATTGTCTCATTTAATTAGCTGAATTATCTGTTGCCTTATCGTCTGTCGCAGTTTCTCGATAGCCCCGGTGTGTGTTGGTATATGTATTAAGAAAGAGACATGGAGAAGGAAAGAGAGATAAGGAAAAGAGAGATAAGAAGAAGAGACAAAAGGAAAAAGAGAGATATGGAAAAGAGATTGATGGAGATGGATACAAAATGGTATGTAAAGGAACTTGTTACTCAAAATCAGAATACAGCCGCTGACAGAGAGGAAGGGAGTTATGGTCAATAAATACAGACAGACCAATAGGAGGTCAGCCGAGGAACATCAGCTGCAAAGAGTCACAATAACGTGGCTGAAGTATGTTGACCAGACCACACACTAGAAGGTGAAGGGACGACGACGTTTCGGTCCGTCTTGGACCACAATCGACTTGAGAATGGTCCAGGACGGACCGAAACGTCGTCGTCCCTTCACCTTCTAGTGTGTGGTCTGGTCAACATCAGCTGCAAAGTACAGCAGAGCTCCTTCACTGTCTGTACTCTTAGCGTGACCGTAGTTCTATCCCACTGTGGAACACAGTGCATTATACACAACTCACGGATTAACCGTTCACCAATATTGCCAAATATGTTATGTATTGTGGCTCTCACACCAGTGGTTAAGCAATGGTGGGCCCTCCCCAGGTATATACCCATGCAGTGGCCAAGATCTCCAAGAGTGGCGTTGGTTATCTTGAAGTTATCTTGAGATGATTTCGGGGCTTTAGTGTCCCAAATGGAATCGACATTAATGACATTGATTCGACATTGAATGGTCGTTGATTCGACGTTGGTGTTGGATATCGAGGCTACCGAGTTGATGTTGGATATCGAGGCTACCGAGTTGATGTTGGATATCGAGGCTACCGAGTTGATGTTGGATATCGAGGCTACCGAGTTGATGTTGGATATCGAGGCTACCGAGTTGATGTTGGATATCGAGGCTACCGAGTTGATGTTGGATATCGAGGCTACCGAGTTGATGTTGGATATCGAGGCTACCGAGTTGATGTTGGATATCGAGGCTACCGAGTTGATGTTGGATATCGAGGCTACCGAGTTGATGTTGGATATCGAGGCTACCGAGTTGATGTTGGATATCGAGGCTACCGAGTTGATGTTGGATATCGAGGCTACCGAGTTGATGTTGGATATCGAGGCTACCGAGTTGATGTTGGATATCGAGGCTACCGAGTTGATGTTGGATATCGAGGCTACCGAGTTGATGTTATCCCTCCCAGTGCCACACTATTCATCCAGCGCTGTGAAATGATGGAATAATTATTGAAATCTATCTTCTTGCTTACGTTAACGTTCAAGTCTGGAGCCCGAGAGCTAGAACCCAACAACATAGGACAGTCATTACAGATTACAGACAGTCATTACAGATTACAGACAGTCATTACAGATAGTCATATGACACATAATCCGCTCACTACACTCACCCCTAGGAGGCCTGGTCGACGACCGGGCCGCGGGGACACTAAGCCCCGGAAGCACCTCAAGGTAAGGTACCTTTCACTCACTCATTCTGAGCTACTGAGCAGAATAATGAGCACGGAGAACCCATGAATCTTTCACAGCTTCATAGCACAAGTGTCGCTAACCCATTGTGATAAATTAACTTGTTTCATTTTAAGATAAATATGGGTTATTAATTCTTAAATTTCTGGTATAAATATTGTGATCTGAGTTACAAAACCCCCCCACACTGATATACCGGTGGGGGTATATCAGGTATACTGGTATACACTGATATACCGCGGGGATATATCAGGTATACCGGTATACACTGATATACCAATATCCAGCCATCCACACCTGCAGGTCAAGGACATCCATTACTGGCCGCCGGGTATTGCCAAGAAGACCAGACATTCACACTGACATTCCACACACATTCTTTGACATTCTTGGGGATCCAGCAAAGAGAAAAAGCGAGCCAAGGGTCCAAGTGTTCCCGTTGGGAGAGCTTGAGGGACCAACTCCCTATTCTCTCTCCGGTTTCAGGTGCTTAAAGTACTGAGGACTTTATAACTATCCTTAGGCTAAGCTTGTTCAAGCTTTGACCATCCCTCCCCCAAAGACGCATTTATGAGTTTTAATGAACACTTTAATAAAAGACTTTATGAGATAAATTACCATTATGATTTTATGTTAATTTTTTTTGCATTTTTAGACCTTGGGCAGATTAGGATAAATTTTTGGATTCTGTTGGCAATGATTTGTGTCTACGATAAACCGTCTCTAGGCAGCGGTCAAGGCAGCGGTCAAAAACAACGTTTTCACCATCATATTGCATTTGCAGTATGTTGGTGACATATTTAGAAGATGCAATTTGAACTGAGCGAAACACTAGTTAAGTAAAGTGGGTTTTTGGTTCATAAACAGGGGAAGGTTTGGGGAAGGAAGGAATTATCAGGGGGGAAAGCGTCAAGTCATTACGACTATATAGCACTGGGAAGGGGTCAGGATAAGGACTAGGGATGGAACGGGAGGAAGGAAAGGTTAACCAACCACTTGGACGGTCGGGGATTGAACAGGTGGGAGGGGGAAGGGGGTTGATGGCTATGTTAACGAGCATTTGGTGTTGTTTATGAGATATTAACAAACAGATGGACGTGCTTGATACATTCGAGCAGTTTAACTTTCTACTCACTACCCTTTAAACTCACTTCGAACCATCTGAATCCAGCCAGTTTGTAAACAAGATGTAAGTTGTAAACAAGATTTAACCATCATGATGAAAACCGACACGAATCTATACAGAAATTTCTAATGTAAATCTCCATTTTAACTCCAGACTTGTATGGCTTGAAGTTTAGAACCCCCCCCCTTTCTGAACCCCTAGTACCTCCTTCCCCCACACACACCCCTAGTATCACCCATCCACCCCCACTCCAATTTTCAGAAAATTGGAGCGCCAGAAAATATACCTCAAAGGCCACCCTGAAGAAGGGTACCTCAAGGACCAGAAGGTATACCTCAAGGGCCAGAAGGTATACCTCAAGAGCCAGAAGGTATACCTCAAGGGCCAGAAGATAGACCTCAAGGGCCAGAAGGTATACCTCAAGGGCCAGAAGGTATACCTCAAGGGCCAGAAGGTAGACCTCAAGGGCCAGAAGGTAGACCTCAAGGGCCAGAAGGTATACCTCAAGGGCCAGAAGGTAGACCTCAAGGGCCAGAAGGTAGACCTCAAGGGCCAGAAGGTATACCTCAAGGGCCAGAAGATACAGCTTCACCGCCGTCACTAAAGGTTGAACAGAAGTAAACAAACTCAAGAATCCAGCTCCTAATCCCGACCACGAGAATTAAAGGTATACCTCAAAAAATGCAAACTACCTTAAAGGTAGTTTGAAAGTCGTCAAGAGGCAGGTGTTACACATCTTGCACCTGCAACATTCAACACTCCAGAAACCGATTTGGCCTTTTAATTCCACCGTCTGAGACCCCCCGTTACCCCCCACACCAAAAGAATGGCATCCCAGGAGCTTATATGAAGAAGAAAACTGGTTACATATAGATCACAAATTTCTGGTCAGCTAAACACTCCAATGGTCACAAATAACTTTTCCCACTTCGCATAGTTCATAATCTTTGAAATTTCAACGTTAAGTACATTGTGAGATCCAGTAAAACCTTCGTAATATCTTTCTTCCAGGACTGATGTTGTTTAGAAATTTTGTGGACAATTCTCTTGTCATCTTATTGCTAAGATGAGGGGACAGATATGCAATGATATACGGAGCTCCGGGCATTAAACTCAGGCAAGATGCGTGCTGAAATTCATGTTTGGCTTTCTCCTGGTCCTTCAGCCCCTCACCCTCGGGGGAGTCGAGGAGCAGCAGCAGCATGTACACAACCTTGCTGGGATTACACTTGTGACTAACAGACATAAACAGTGTTTGTGTTGTATAAGCCAGTAGCCACACCTGAGCCAAGTCCTGCCCCCCACCACCACCTTCCTCTTGGTTCTGCATTTCCGCGGTCATACGATTATTGTAAAACAACATTTTTTGTATTTATATAGTATTAATTTATAACAATATTTTAGCAAATGAACAAACCCATAAGGGCCGTGACGAGGGTTCGAACCTAGGTCCGAGAGGATCCCAGACGCTGCCTTAATCGACTGAGCTACGACGTGGTATAAGAATCCACAAATCCACAAATCCCTTGTGGATTTGTTCATTTGATGCATCACGCTATTGTGATTTTCTGTGTGTAAGGTTTTAGCATTTATATAATTCTAGACAACATTCTGATGATAGAATTCTAATCGTCCTGCGTAATCTGCTGTGGAAGATCAATTATTTTGTTATCCTTTCTTTGTTGGATAATGTGACGAGGCTGTTCATTGGGATTCTTGTTCTTTCTTACTCATCCATCTATTCCCTCTCTGATTTATCCTTCTGTCCTCCCACTTTCCCATCTACTTACCCATCTATGCTTCGTCCCTTCATATATCTCATGCTCCTTTCCTCTTTCAATCTGAACTCTCCGCCAGCCTTCTACTGACATTGTTATCTGCTCTACTATTTCCATCTTTCTTCTCTCTCTCTTTCTTTCTCTCTCTCTGTCTCTCTCTCTCTCTCTCTCTCTCTCTCTCTCTCTCTCTCTCTCTCTCTCTCTCTCTCTTTTGCATCCCCTTCCATATCTTTTTCACAAATTCCTTCCCTTGCCTCTGCTTCTTCATAAACACGTATTCCTTATCACCCGCATGCTAGCCGCTATTCTGAAGCCCACCAAGAGACAAGCAACACCCCTTTGCCTGCGCCTCTAGTCGCTTCACCTTAAGTCACCCCGTCGCCTATGCTACTTGGCGCCTATTTGTCCATAGTGCTACTTGCCCAAGCTATTTTGTCCCTTATCCAAGCCACCTCCATCGTCAGCGCCTTTGCTGGGAGCTGAGATGCTGTCCATTCGTGACCTCGGGGGTATTAATCAAACAATTTTCACCTCAACTCCTCAGCCCGTGGTTCAGCTCCCTTCCCCCTAGTATTTCCTCTTCCCTCTCCCTCTCTTCTCTCCTCAAGCCTCGCCTCTCTCCTCTCCCTTTTCCTCTCCTCGCCTCAACCTTGCATCATGCTCCTATACACCTACACCAGCAATATCTCCCAGTTATTATTGTGTAAATTGCTTCTTGTCAATAGGTCAGTGTCGCACCCGTTAGTGTGGCGCCCTCTGACTCTTGCTGCTCTCTCTGGCTCCTGACTCCTGCTGCTATCTCTGGCTCCTGACTCCTGCTGCTCTCTCTGGCTCCTGACTCCTGCTGCTCTCTCTGGCTCCTGACTCCTGCTGCTCTCTCTGGCTCCTGACTCCTGCTGCTCTCTCTAGCTCCTGACTCCTGCTGCTCTCTCTGGCTCCTGACTCCTGCTGCTATCTCTGGCTCCTGACTCCTGCTGCTCTCTCTGGCTCCTGACTCCTGCTGCTCTCTCTGGCTCCTGACTCCTGCTGCTCTCTCTGGCTCCTGACTCCTGCTGCTCTCTCTGCGGCTCCTGACTCCTGCTGCTCTCTCTCTGGCTCCTGACTCCTGCTGCTCTCTCTGTGGCTCCTGACTCCTGCTGCTCTCTCTCTGGCTCCTGACTCCTGCTGCTCTCTCTCTGGCTCCTGACTCCTGCTGCTCTCTCTGTGGCTCCTGACTCCTGCTGCTCTCTCTCTGGCTCCTGACTCCTGCTGCTCTCTCTGGCTCCTGACTCTTGCTGCTCTCTCTCTGGCTCCTGACTCCTGCTTCTCTCTCTGGCTCCTGACTCCTGCTGCTCTCTCTCTCTCTGGCTCCTGACTCCTGCTGCTCTCTCTGGCTCCTGACTCTTGCTGCTCTCTCTCTGCCTCCTGACTCCTGCTTCTCTCTCTCTGCCTCCTGACTCCTGCTTCTCTCTCTGGCTCCTGACTCCTGCTGCTCTCTCTGGCTCCTGACTCCTGCTGCTGCTCTCTCTGGCTCCTGACTCCTGCAGGCGGCAAGATCGTACTGTCTGGGGGTCGCATCTTGGGCCAGTCGCGACGTAAATATTGGGATAACGGCATTTAGGAAGTGGAGAAGCTGGGCGGGGGAACCTAAGCTCATCAGTGAGGTCCAATTTCCTTATCGGATCAAGTAATTGGGAGGGCAGCAGTGTGGCCTGAATGCAGAATAACCATTTACGATGTGCAGCATCGTTAGTGAATATCAACCAAGTCCTATATGCTCCTCGTGGATGTCTGTGATATGGAATTGACCTGTGAATTAGGTATCGTAGTTCCGGGAACGTAACTGCGTTAAGGTTCCTCCGGAAAGTTGTTTTTTTTTAGATTCAGCTACTCACAACGAAGTGTCCATGTAGCACGGGCTATGGTGAGCCCGTAATCCTCTCCGGAAAGATGTGATTTGTATTATATATTGTGAGAGTGGCAGAGAGGGCGCGGAGAGACAGGTGGGACGGTGTGGGAGAAATATTCTTTTACCCAATGTTTTTTTTCTCTCACTTTTTATTCGATTACCAGTCAGGAGATGAAGGTAGGAGGGGGGGGGGAAGGGAAGAGAGGAAGGAAGGAACTGGAGAGCGCAAGAGATGGAGATATGGAAGAAGTAGGAGAGTAGGAAGGGAAGAAGTAGAGGGTAACGATGGGAAAGGAGAAGGGGAGGGGATGGAAGGGGAGAGGTCGATCTCTATATTGAGTACTGTATTGAATACAATACATCATGGTACTCAATGATGCCTTGATGCTTGGGACAAACTTCACCAAATTTTTTAACTGTAATTGATATTGGGTATGTACCCAACATGGATGGGTGAAGAAAATGTGGCAAAGAAATTAGCACCTACTTTGGTGCCAATGAAAATGGTGCCACGTGACACTGTGCCAGAATTACCACAACATGAAATCTAAAAAAAATCATAGACTTGACTGAATAATATTTTTGACATCTTGTAAAACGTTATGCGCTCATCATGCCAAATATTATATATATATATATATATATATATATATATATATATATATATATATATATATATATATATATATATATATATATATATATATATCAATTCCCATACCACATATATAGCATCTCTCTCTCAACCTCCTACCACCCATTCATCCATCATCCATACACTCTTTTCTAAGTGAGAGAGAGAGAGAGAGAGAGAGAGAGAGAGAGAGAGAGAGAGAGAGAGAGAGAGAGAGAGAGACAGACAGACAGACAGACAGACAGACTTCAGATGAGCTGAGGTAGGATAACAGCTCTTACTTGATATTTCACTTAGTACGTCATTTGACAGCCCGTATGAAACCAAATCTTAGATTAAAAAGAAATAGAGAATGAGAGCGAGAGAATTATTTAAGACTCTTAACAACACTAAAAGTTCAATGTTAACGTGAGACAGTCAGTGACCTCTTATCTTGAGTTTATCTTGAGATGATTTCGGGGCTTTAGTGTCCCCGCGGCCCGGTCCTCGACCAGGCCTCCACCCCCAGGAAGCAGCCCGTGACAGCTGACTAACTCCCAGGTACCTATTTACTGCTAGGTAACAGGGGCATTCAGGGTGAAAGAAACTTTGCCCATTTGTTTCTGCCTCGTGCGGGAATCGAACCCGCGCCACAGAATTACGAGTCCTGCGCGCTATCCACCAGGCTATGAGGCCCTCTGACCTCTACCGGGACCAATTACACACTATTCTTGCAGACACATAATGGATTGGCCAAAATGTAAATAAACAGAATACTTTTGTTTATCGACAGAAGAATAAAGTGTGTCAGAATTCATCTTTTAGATATATATATATCTAAAAGATGTTTATCGCCACACTTGACTCTTATGATCTAGCTTTCCCAACTCTTTTATTTCTACTTGGTACGAGGTTTTTGCTCTCTTCCGCTCTCGCTCTCTGACACTCTCTAGCTCTCTCGCTAACTCTCTAGCTCTCTCGCTAACTCTCAGCCACTCGCTCTCGCTCATCCTCTCTCTCCCAGCCATTCGTTCCCAATTTAAAACCAATATATAAGAGATTAAGCCAACGCCGAATAAAGTATGGAGGCTGATCTAACTCATACCTCTGGCAACTATGCAACATTGCAATGTCATTCTGTCAGCCAATCAGAGTGTGAGTTACAGTGCTTGTAATGTGTGGGTTACTGTGCTTGTTATGTATGTCACAGTGCACGATACCGTCATAGACTCCCTAGGAACTTATTCTATGTAGAAATTTGTATGTGGTTTCCATTTATGTATCATTTTATGTATTCTAGTTGTGTATTCGTACGCATTATGTATTCTAGTTTATTCGTCTTTACATTTTTCCTTTTTTTGTTTATATTTTTGATCTTTCCATGGGTTATTGTTTGATTTTTTGTGGTCACAAAATCAACAAGTGTTTGTATCAAGAAGTGTGTCTTTATTGATAAGTGTCTTCCTCTATCAACAAGTGTCTTCCTGTCTCAACAAGTGTGCTTGTGTACATCGAAAAGTGCATTTGTATCAACAAGTGTCTCTGCCTGTATCAACAAGTGTCTCTGCCTGTATCATCAGGCAGCTCCATCAAGCAACAGCTTGCTTTATCAACCTGGCCAGGTTGATAAAGCAAGCATTTCAGACTTGCATTTCCTCTTTGCTCTCTCTCTCTCTCTCTCTCTCTCTCTCTCTCTCTCTCTCTCTCTCTCTCTCTCTCTCTCTCTCCCTCTCTTTCTCTCTCTCTCTCTCTCTCTCTCTCTCTCTCTCTCTCTCTCTCTCTCTCTCTCTCTCTCTCTCTCTCTCTCTCTCTCTCTCTCTCTCTCTCTCTCTCTCTCTCTCTCTCTCTCTCTCTCGCCCTAGAAGTGAGAGTTGATAGGGCTAGAAGTATTGAATTCTTTCTATTGAAATGTCACAGAACTGCATTCAAAATTCCAGCACTTATAATGGATCTTTACTTATAAATTCGAATTTTTCCCAGTGTAATTTCTGCACCATTCAACCACCCAAGTAACCACATGGATTGCTCTTCAACGCAGTGTTCCCCGTTAACCAGGGGTTCTTAACCAGGGCCATACCATCCATTCCCATTGGGTGGTATGGCACTCGATCTCTTAACTATATCTACTTGATCAACACGGATTGATTCGACATGTTTTTGTGGTTAGAGTTGGATTGGTCCCTCGTTCCAGCTCTTTACGAACACCTTTGTTTTTAATTCGAAACAATATCCATCAAATGATCTTCTAAAAATGACTATAACAGGAAAATATAGTTTTGAACCTTGTGAACTCAAGCAGCAAGGCTGAATTTTCTCACACTCTCTGGCTCTCTTGCTCTCTAGCTCTCTTGCTCTCTGGCTCTTTAGCCTTTGTGCTCTTGTAGCCATCTAGCTCTGTAGGCTTTCCTCTAGCCTAGAGAGATAATGGTGGTGATTTCGACAGTCTGGAGAACGTGGACTTGGGTTATGTTGGGATAGCCATTAAGGGCCTATTGTCGTAGCAAATTAATTAATCCATGCTCTAGAGGCTCCCATATACATGTTCTCTCTATAAATCACCTCACCACTAAAGAGACCACAAGCCTCCTCACACCACGTGCCTTCATTCAAGGGTAAAAAGTGTGTTGTAACTCCATCAGTTCTCTGTAGATAATTACCTTATCTGACCTGAAAATTATATCGATTACTTACTCTGGTTGAACATGCAGAGTGCTCAGAGCAGCGTAGATAACCAACAAGTTGAACAGAACAGTGACGAGAACAACGCAGATTACCATTAATTAGCGAGTAGACTTAATTTGGAGGCAGGGAATTACCTTCAAATACGGGAAACAGTCACTGTACCAACCAGTCCATTTCGCTGGCATCACATCATCATCACATTTAGTCCCAGTACTGGTTGCTTTTCCACTTACCTCTTGTCCCCTTTCACCTTGCCTTCCATCTTGCCTACACACTTACACTCTGTCTCTCTCTCTCATCCTCACTATTCCTTTTCATACCTTGCTAAGGGTCTAGGACGAACCGAAACGTCCTCATTTCCACTACTTATGTGTGGCTTGGGTTAAGTGTTTCAGGCAGGAATTTAATATCTTTAATTTTCCTGTGGAGTCGAAATGTGGTCCTGTTCTCACAAATTCTCAAAAACTCCTGGAATTTTGACTTTACAGATTGTGTATAATACTTTATATATACAAACACCGGTGCACAGCTGAAGAACAGATCAGAACAGTTCTGTCATTATGTAGAACGACAAAATACAGTTACAAGTAAGAAAACCTGTAAAAGAAGAGGCAGAAGCAAGCTTCCCTACCTTTCACGAAGTCTCTCTCTCCACTGCTACTCACCTGGAAAATAAATAAAAATTATTAGCTAAAAATGTATAAAAATCTATAAGAAGACAATGATAATTGAATTATCTTTAAGCAGAAGGGTACTATATTCCCCCAGCAGTTATTTTATATATATATATATATATATATATATATATATATATATATATATATATATATATATATATATATATATATATATATATATATATATATAGGACGACAAATTTGTATATACAAATTTGTCGTCCAAATTATACAATGTATATTTGTATAAACAAATACATATACACACATCGATAATCTTCTGTATCACAAGTAATTCATCAAGAGGCTAACAACAGTCACTATACAAGGCACTTTACATCTATGGTGAGTCGCACAGTTACAAGTCTTGCTCCACACCCACCCAACTGGGCGGCAGCTTTACAGTGCATGTATTATGTATAGTAGGCAAATTTTGGATACTTCGCTAAGATTTCTGGCATCACATCATTATATATGAAATACTGACACATTTCTTGGACACCATTAATGGTGTTATCTCTGAAATCTACGATTTTTTCACATTCCATTATATAATGACGCAAAGTATGCGAATAATTCTGCTGACAGAGTTTACATTTAGTCAGATCTACATCAGCTGATGTTACAAACTGCCAGAGGTACTTGTAGCCGAGCCTAAGCCTATCAGTGGTAACATCGAGAAGTCTACTAACCTTATTGGATGACCCATAGACGTGCGGTTCTTCCTACATAATAGAATGATGATAGATGGAGGAACTGGTGTGAATTTCATATTGCCTCAAGTCTACGAAATTTTGATGACGTTCCCAGAATATTACTGCCCTCAGGCTGCTCAAAGGCAGTCCAAGATGTAATCAATTCCCTCTTTATGAGCAAAGGTCTTGGCTAACTCATGAATTCTATCAAGCAGTCGGAGACCAACATGGGAAGGAATCCACAGGAGACAAACTTTGACTCCATCATTGATATTTAATTATATCAGTATCTAGCTTCAGAGACAAGCACGTCACAGTTATGCCTTGGGGAGCTGAGGGCAGTCAAGGAAAGACACAAAAGCATTTTATGATACTTTTTTAATAGTTTCAACTTAGAACCCACTTTGATTAAACATGTATTACCTCATTATCACGATTAAAGGATTTTCCCACCATAATCCTAGATAATCTCACCTAACATTATCGCGACACCTTGATCGTAATCATTTACTTCATGTTCTCTCGTCCATTTTTCACAATTGGATATTATTGGGTTATTTACAATGATGTAGCAACGAAAAAGTAATAAAAATAACGTTGCCGATAACATTGTATGTTTACTGGATCATAAAGTGCTTTAGAAAATGAATGTTTCAGTATTCTCCGTCGTTCTCTCTATGTGTTTTCTTCACGTTTTGTGTTTATTATGAACGCAAAATGCATTTCTTAAAATATTTGTAATGTGTTCGAAGCCGTTTTTTTTAGGCACGTGTTGTTAACTGTGACCAAAAGGGTTAGACGCATACAAACGTTAGTTTTTACAATAGCCAGCGTTAGTGTCATCGAGCCAAGAAATTTTCCTTGCGTCTTGCCCTTAACGGTGCAAAATCGGCCATTGTGGAATTTGCTGATGTGTATGGCTTCCTCGGGCGGGTCAGGCACGAGGTCATGGTAGAGAAATAGGATCTGGTTTTTGATGCTTTAGGGAGAAATGGTTGCAAGCACCAGGAACCTTGAAGCTTAAGAAAAGGGCTTCAAGGCCCTCATGGCGCGTCTATCAGTTTTGTCTCCTACGCTTCAGAAATTAATTTCCTGCTCAATATTTTTGTTTTTGTATTACTCCTTTCTTTGTTGTCTGTTTATATTAAGAATTATATAGTTGCAGGCGATGAGTCACAATAACGTGGCTGAAGTAGTTTGACCAGACCACATACTAGAAGGTGAAGGGACGACGACGTTTCGATCCGTCCTGGACCATTCTCAAGTCGATTGAGAATGGTCCAGGACGGACCGAAACGTCGTCGTCCCTTCAATTTCTAGTGTGTGGTCTGGTCAAATTACATAGTTGTTCTCCGTTTTGTATGATAGTTTTACTGGACCGTCAGCGGGGACCGCAAGACATTGTTCATCACGGTAAAGCACATTGGAAAAGTTCAACCTGGAACTTCGTACTAGTCTTCAGCAATGGTTCTTGGATTTTCTTCCGCACTGTTTGGATCTTCTCGCTACCATAGCAGCTTCTTGAAGAGAGAGCTTCTGTTGAAAATAGCAATTGCTCTGCATCTAGCAGTTAGTGTGGCCCCTATCAGCCCCCGAAATTTTTTAATTATAACGAAGGTTAAATTTGCATACATTCATACATATAGACGACCATAACATATATCCAGGAGAGAATCTTTGGAGGAGGACGGTGGGATCGAACCATTGTATTTGGTTGTCCCAGAGCCTCCAAAGATGTTCTCATACACGCACATTACATCGTCTTATCTCCATGGGGCAACGAGGTATCACCCCAGAGAAAAATATCCAGTAACAGAGTAAAAAAAAAACGAAAAATACTAAATAATCTTTTTAATGATCATTCGTTTAATTATTTACGATGCAATATAATCAGTAATAAACAAAGTCAGCACCGGCAAGTGAAATACAAACTGATAACTGAGTGGGCCTGATAGCTAGCTGAGTAGAGAGCGCTCTGGACTCATAATCCTAGAGTCCGGGTTCGATCCCCGGCGCCGGCGAGAAGCAAAAAATGGACATAGTTTCTTTCACCCTGATGCCCCTGTTACCTAGCAGTAAATAGGTACCTGGGAGTTAGACAGCTGTTACGCGCTGCTTTTTGCGGGTGCATGTGTAAAAAAAAAATATTGGTAGTAGTTAATAACAGTTGATTGACAGTTGAGAGGCGGGCCGAAAGAGCAGAACTCTTTATATAGTTTAATATAAAGAGTTCTGGTCAATTTTTTTATTATATATATATATATATATATATATATATATATATATATATATATATATATATATATATATATATATATATGTCGTACCTAATAGCCAGAACGCACTTCTCAGCCTACTATGCAAGGCCCGATTTGCCTAATAAGCCAAGTTTTCATGAATTAATTGTTTTTCGACTACCTAACCTACCTAACCTAACCTAACCTAACTTTTTCGGCTACCTAACCTAACCTAACCTATAAAGATAGGTTAGGTTAGGTTAGGTAGGGTTGGTTAGGTTCGGTCATATATCTACGTTAATTTTAACTCCAATAAGAAAAAATTGACCTCATACATAATGAAATGGGTAGCTTTATCATTTCATAAGAAAAAATTTAGAGAAAATATATTATTTCAGGAAAACTTGGCTTATTAAGCAATTCGGGCCTTGCATAGTAGGCTGAGAAGTGCGTTCTGGCTACTAGGTACGACACACATATATATATATATATATATATATATATATATATATATATATATATATATATATATATATATATATATATATATAATTTTTCAAAGCAGATGACAGACCATTTTATTCAGAGATCTGATGTCCTCATGCATTTTATACCTCGCTCTATCTATATGGCCTCATTCTCTTCATCTTCATGTTTCTCTGTCTGTCTGTCTGTCTCACTCTCTCTCTCTCTCTCTCTCTCTCTCTCTCTCTCTCTCTCTCTCTCTCTCTCTCTCTCTCTCCCTCTCTCTCTCTCTCTCTCTCTCTCTCTGTCACCCTCACATATAATAAGATCCGTTCGTCAGGTAATCCGGGTGGCTTACTAAGATTTAACTGGACATAAGCGAACAGAAAACTCCACAATGTTAATCCGCCTGGTTAGCAAGGATTTGACAACATGTACTTTGGGCATTTGCATAGGATTTAGCAGGCGAGCCGCCTAACACGTGAGCACTGAGCGTGTAACGTGTGGGTACTGGAGCGGGCGGACGTGTCCTGTCCTCCTGTCGTTGAGATCCGGCTTTGTTTAAACGGTAGTGAGGCTTTGTTTTGTTTACCCATAATACCTAAAACACCCGTGTGTGATTAGTGAGGATGTTGGAGGGGTGCTGCAGGTGTGGGTGTTGGAGGTGGTGTTGGAGGGGTGCTGGAGGGTCGCTGCAGGTGTGGGTGCTGGAGGGGTGCTGCAGGTGTGGGTGTTAGAGGTGGTGTTGGAGGGGTGCTGGAGGGTCGCTGCAGGTGTGGGTGCTGGAGGGACCCTGCAGGTGTGGGTGCTAAAGCCCAGGTGAACACTATGAAGCACAGGTGTTCACCTGGAAGCCACAGTTGAAGTTGACGTAAAGTGAACATATTAATACATAAATTGGATAAATATATATGTTTCATTCAGCTGGGCACTTGGAGACTGGAACTGCCGAACCCCCACGAGCGTGAGACAGAAGCTCTATCGCCGAGGCTATGAGTAGTAACTCACTAATAAACACAGATATACAACCATAAATACAAACATGCTGACAAGCATAATCACAGATACACATAGCCATGCAAACGTACACAGACAGGCAGATGGATAGACAGACAGACAGCAGATGGACAGACACACGGACAGGTGTCCAAAAGACGGTGGTCTTCGAGCATCGCCACATGCCGCATTTCTCTTTCACTGCGGCCCCTCTCCCCGTGTTTTGCTTCTCCATTCTACCCCGTTATCGCTTCTATCACCCATTTACTCTGATAAAGTAACGCGCGAGGCGTCTAAGGGCCTCTCACCCTTTTTTGGCAAGTTGAGGCAAGATACGTCAGGGAGAAATGATTCACGGGGGAAAAAATCGGACATATCATATCCATATTTTACTTAAACACCCTCACTCTAGGTAACGCATACGAGGAGCCCCTCCAGGTCTTTCCAGGCACCCATTTCCGCCAGTCTGAAATTCACTTTTGGGAGAGTTTTGCACGCTATTTATTGTCTGAACTACGTTTTATTTTCTATAACTTCTCCTGCTTCCAGCTTCACTATTTACCAATGGTATATTAATCCCCCTTATTTAATTAACTCATACATTTCCGTCTACTAACTCAGTCATCCTCAATCTCTCTCTCTCTCTCTC
>NC_091197.1:12480165-12505165 GCF_040958095.1 Procambarus clarkii | reverse complement strand
TACCAGTCTTGACACTCCCTCACGCTACCAGTCTTGACACTCCCTCACGCTACCAGTCTTGACACTCCCTCACGCTACCAGTCTTGACACTCCCTCACGCTACCAGTCTTGACATTCCCTCTTGCTACCAGTCTCCACACTCCCTCACGCTACCAGTCTCCACCCTCCCTCACGCTACCAGTCTTGACACTCCCTCTTGCTACCAGTCTTCACACTCCCTCACGCTACCAGTCTTCACACTCCCTCTTGCTACCAGTCTCCACCCTCCCTCACGCTACCAGTCTTGACACTCCCTCTTGCTACCAGTCTTCACACTCCCTCACGCTACCAGTCTTCACACTCCCTCTTGCTACCAGTCTCCACCCTCCCTCACGCTACCAGTCTTGACACTCCCTCTTGCTACCAGTCTTGACACTCCCTCACGCTACCAGTCTCCACCCTCCCTCACGCTACCAGTCTTGACACTCCCTCTTGCTACCAGTCTTGACACTCCCTCACGCTACCAGTCTCCACCCTCCCTCTATCTTCCAGTCTCCACACTCCCTCTCGCTTTCTGGGAAAATCCTGGGAAATATAAGTTTACACCAGTTTAATGAATGTAAACAATATTGTCAAAATCCTCATGTTTAGTGACATGATTAATTCCAGTAGTTTTTCCTTGTAGCTCATGCCGCTCAGCTCTGGTACTAGTCTTGTGCCACACCTCAGAACTTTCTCTTGTGTTTGGTTAGACACGAACTCCACGCTGCAGCAGCACCATACTCCAAAATTAGTCAGACATATGTGAACTATACAAAGTCCTGAATGATTCCTTACACATGGTTCTAAAGGCAGTTCCAAAGTTGACCAACCAAACATCTGCTACCGAAGACATCATTTTTATGTGGGGCTTCAGGGTACATGACCCCGCGTGACGGCCATCCCCCACATCTCTCCTCCTGGTTCTTGAAGGATTTCATCTCCCAAAAGTTTCTTGTGCGCGCGTGTGGAGCTGTGGATAAGCGGATTAGTGAATCCGAAAAATGTCAAGAATATTATAAGATTATCATCACGTTGACTTCACCCAAGAGTAAAATCACTAATGGTGGAAAGACTCGTTCCTCTAGGGTCTTATTTGGACCAAGTCACCAGACCCAAGACATTGAAGGTAACACAGTTTCCACTTAGGTTAGTAATGCAAGTGAGAAAATTGTCTCAAAATCTCGTTGTTTCATTTTTTTCCTGTGGCCTAATGACACCAGGAAAGGCCAGCACCAGCCAGGCGAAGTGTGCTCCCAGGATCTTCTCGCCAATGAGTATCGTCAGTGTTTTATTAGAGACGTTGTAATAATACGAGAATTAAATTTCATGTGCAATTATATATATATATATATATATATATATATATATATATATATATATATATATATATATATATATATATATATATATATATATATATATATAGAAGGGGTACCACCTCTGGTGCAAGTGTAGGGACCCATAGCCTCGGAGAAGAAAATAAAGAGTACTCAGAGAAGACCTTGTGGATCCTCACTGAACACTTTGATATATAACACTTTATATATATATTATACATGGAGAGATTATTTTTCAACTTCCCCCCAACAATGAAGAAAAACATAAGAAATATTTTAAAGATTCGTGTTAGAATCATTAATCTTACTTAGAGAGAGAGAGAGACAGAGAGACAGAGAGACAGAGAGAGAGAGAGAGAGAGAGAGAGAGAGAGAGAGAGAGAGAGAGAAACAAATTTGTAAGCCCCTCGTAATTGCCAGAACAAACAAATTAAATGCATGACGATAGTCTATATATTTACTGCATGAGCCACCTCACCACCTTTCATTACCTCTCTCCTATCAGCAGCAAAGTGGTTATTACACAGACCTTCCCCCCTATGTGACTCAGAAACCATACTAGGTGTAATTAGGAAAGTTAATTACACACAAAAGAGTAAGTCGGTGAAGGTTACCGTGGGTCGACATGCCCGTGAAACCAATTACAGGATTAAGTTGATTAGCGAATGTCAGCTCCATAATATCGTGTACGTCTCTGTTATCTAAATACATCATGGTGGTAATTATTGCTTTCCATAGTTTTAAAAATTGCATATTGATAATCCAGGTAATCAATTGTTTGTTTATAACAATGTATTGTGACAACAATGTTCATACTATGTGCAGACAGCAAGTCACAAAAACGTGGCTGAACATTAGGCACTCAATCCACACACCTGTAGATAAAGGAAGCGGCGACGTTTCGGTCCATCCAGGACCGAAACGAATCGGTCCATCCAGGTATACCAGCACTAGTTATAGAATAACTAGATGGTATACTTGGTGAAAGTTGAGTCTCCCTCCCTTCCCCTTCTTTCTTCCCTTCAACCCTCCTCTCTCTTTGTCTTTCCCTCTTCTCCTTTTCTCATCTTTATTTTCCTCTACTCCTACCCAATCCGCCGTACTCCCATCTCTCCTCTATCGCTTCCTCTTTTACTCTATTCTCCTATACTCCCCTCTCCAATCTTATCCATTTTCTCGCTCTCTCCAAAACCCTCCCACTCATTTCTCAGAATATAAATTGCCAGCAAACGCAATGTAACCACAACGCTATTTTTGCGATTGTCGCAACGTTGCAGCAATGTAATGAAACAACATTGTAACAACGTAGGTTAAAAAAAACTTGTTAGTTGGGATATAATGCTTTAAAAAAAGTTGTTGAAAACTCTCTGGAAAACAAAATCCCGATTTCAGATTTCATAGAAGTCGCTGGGATTCGGAATGCGAGCTGATGCTTTTGAACGGGGGGACTGTTATCTTGTGTTGGGTGAGGCTAGCCCAAAGCCTCTGGCCTCCAACCCCGAAAATTCTATTTTTTATAGATAACAAATTACCTCAATAGAAGAAAACATTTTGTAGAGAGGGGGGAGGATCCTATAGGAAGCAGACCAAGGAGCATGATATATTTTCGCAGCATGCTTGAAGAATTATGAAAGTAATTATGAGGGGATTAAAGTTAGTAATTCCCCCCCCCTCCCCTCCCCTATGTGGAATTAATGGATAAAGATAAGGTGTGCAAGGAATGGGGAAGGAAAATAGTGTAGAGAGAATGATTTGATAGTTATGGATGAGTGAGAGTGTGAGAGTAAGAACTGCCACGATATATGATATAACTATATGAAATATAGTTGACTATTAATGACCAAAGACACCACAGAACAAATGTATTAATCAAGGAAAACAACCAATGATTTGTATACTATAATAACATAAACAATAGGGGGTTAATTTATATACTATAATAACATAAACAATAGGGGGTTAATTTATATTGTTATTATGAGTACTTTCGTGTTTATTTTACTAATGTGGGAAGAGTCGGGTGAACTAAACTAAACAGGAAGCAGTTCGAACCATTTTAATTTTTTAGTTTGTTTCTCCTATACTTTAACCCCCGTTACTACCCCCCCCCCCCCCTTTAAAACCAAACACCAACATTCTTCAACCCCAAGCACCTGGGGCCAGATCCACGAAAGCAGTTACGCTAGCACTTACGAACCTGTACATCTTTTCTCAATCTTTGGCGGCTTTGTTTACAATTATTAAACAGTCAATGAGCTCCGAAGCACCAGGAGGCTGTTTATAACAATAACAGGAGCCGGTCGGCCGAGCGGACAGCACGTTGGACTCGTGATCCTGTGGTCCTGGGTTCGATCCCAGGCGTCGGCGAGAAACAATGGGCAGAGTTTCTTTCACCCTATGCCCCTGTTACCTAGCAGTAAAATAGGTACCTGGGTGTTAGTCAGCTGTCACGGGCTGCTTCCTGGGGGTGGAGGCCTGGTCGAGGACCGGGCCGCGGGGACACTAAAAAGCCCCGAAATTATCTCAAGATATTATCTCAAGATAACAACAGTTGATTGGCAAGTTTTCATGCTTGTAAACTGTTTAATAAATGTAACCAAAGCCGTCAAAGATTGAGAAAAGATGTACATGTTCGTAAGTACTTGCGTAAGTGCTTTCGTGAATCTGGTCCCTGGTTATCTTGAAGTTATTTATCTTGAGATGATTTCGGGGCTTAGTGTCCCCGCGGCCCAATCCTCGATCAGGCGTCCACCCTCCAGGAAGCAGCCCGTAGCAGCTGTCTAATTCCCAGGTACCTATTTACTGCTAGGTAACAGGGGCATCAGGGGTGTAAGAAACATTTTGCCCATTTGTCTCCGCCTCCACTGGGGATCGAACCCGGAACATCAGGACTACGAGTCCTAAGCACTGTCCACCCAGCTGTCAGGCGCACCGGACCCAGCTTCAACTCTAAAGACCCCCATTTCAGACTCATTAACACCCACTCCTCGTCTCTTCCAATTAGAGCGTTCTGCCAGTGAAGTATATATTTATATCCGTGTGTCCTTGGCAAGTTTAACAACTTGAAGGGTGTGATATATATGAAATATATTGTATAGGGAGATACCGCCTCTGGGTGTAACCAAGCACTTGGATCGGACGATAGAGCGACGGTCTTGTCTCTTAGATTGGCGTTCAATCCCCGATCGTTCAAGTGTCCCAGACAAAAGACAAGGACACAGAAGGTGTTTCCCCTCTGGATCGTTCAGATATATATATATATATATATATATATATATATATATATATATATATATATATATATATATATATATATATATATATGTTCTCACCTATTTGTGCTTACGGGGGTTGAGCTTTAGCTCTTTGGTCCCGCTTCTCAACTATCAATCAACTGGTGTACAGATTCCTGAGCCTACTGGGCTCTATCATATCTACATTTGAAACTGTGTATGGAGTCAGCCTCCACCACATCACAGCCTAATGCATTCCACCTGTTAACTACTCTGACACTGAAGAAGTTCTTTCTAACGTCCCTGTGGCTGCTGGTGGGTACTCAGTTTCCACCTGTGTCCCCTTGTTCGCGTACCACCAGTGTTGAGTAGTTTATCCTTGTCTACCCTGTCAATTCCCCTGAGGATTTTGTAGGGATGTGTGTGTGTGTGTTTATGTGTGTGTCAGTATATTTCATTACCAATCCCCGGCCCTCGATATTATAGGAGTACCACCTTTGTTTTTATTTCCCGAGTATCTTTGCCCATAACCTCTAAAACCTGAGATGAGAAGTCAGGGTAACTTGCCTCAGCTCCTGGGCCACCACCGATCGTTGAACATCACGAAAGACAGTACATTCACCCATTCTTTGAGACCAAAGGATACTATCTCTCACCAATAACCATTCCACCTTCGTAAAATCAACCTACCAAGGAGATATTCTGTGTATTCTTGGCTTGAAAAAGCATTGTTCCTAGCGGTTGTCGCACAGGTCGATCGCGTCACAATAGGAGTATTTGCATGCCAAACAGCAGCAGCAGCAAGGTCCCGGGGTGCTGGGATAGCTTCAGGGAAGCTATAAAGTAGCGCTGCTAGCAATAAGGAGCACTTGACGGAATCAAAAAGCTTCAGGCACAAAGTAGCAGCAGACAACATGTAATCCCAGACTGTATGCTACAGTCTACTGAAATCCCAGACTGTAGTATACACCAATCGACAACATCAAGTGCCACTTGACAACTTCAAGTAGTAAAACTTATTCAAATTACAATCCAGCATAAAAGCCACTAGGAAGCTTCAAGTACCACTAGGAAGCTTCAAGTACCACTAGGAAGCTTCAAGTACCACTAGGAAGCTTCAAGTACCACTAGGAAGCTTCAAGTACCACTAGACAGCATCACGTACCACTAGTTTGCCTTAAGTACACAAAAGAATCCCCAAGATCACACAGCCAAACAAAGGCACTAAACAGAGGTTTATAATGATAACAGCAGATGTAAGAGCCAGAAGCATCAGCAGCATCCACAGAACGGTTCCTGGCACACACATTACCATCATTAGGCCTGCGACGTGTTCGAACATCTTTATTCCACGTCATAAGAAAAAAAAAAGAGAGAGGAGTCCGCCTCGTCTCAAAACTTCTCCTCAAGTCATATCTTGAAATTCGACTTTCGTTTTCCATTTTCTGGAGATCGCTTTTCATTTCCTCTTCGTCTGGACGATAAGTTTCTGGCGAGGACTTGCAGGATCCTCGAGATCAGAGTCCCGCGGGTCGGCGAGATTCGCGTCCGCGCGCAAGAAATACGATTGCGATTAATTTTATCGGAACTTAACTCATTTCCCAGGAGAAGGACACCCATTCCAGTCAAGGTTTCTTGGGAATAACAAGGTCTGCTTCTCTCTCACGTTTCTTAATTTTTTTTAAAGCTTTCTTCTCTTGTTAGCAGGGTATAAGCTCTCTTCCTCTTCCTCCTCCTCCTCCTCTTCCCACTACTCGTTTTAAGCTTAGTCGACAGCTTAGAACATGATCCATCGAACTGTTTACCTCTGATTTCGTAATTTGTTTTGGGATGGTTTGGCGTTGGGTTTCATGCCTATCAACTTTTGGAGGTCTGTTAAGCCTTTGATATGCTATTGGTCAACTAGAAGGTATACTTTAGCTCTGAGTATACTTCAGGACTAAGCTAAACTCTTGGTGTATACTCACCGAGAAAAAGGATACCCCATTTTGTATGAAACATCGTCTTATGAAAAAGAGGGGAGGAAGGGGGGGGCACGAATGGTTATAAGGTTCGGTGTCCAATCGTCCTCCCCTGTCCATTCTAGACGAAGATATGCACTACACTCCCCGAGTACTGCATATCTTCTTCCCCGAGACAAAGGATCCCCCCACTTATCACAACCAAATACTAAATCAAGAAAAAGAAGACGCAATCTGTTCCATTGAATTGTATTAGAAACTTATAACAGTAACACTTCGTAGCAAGCAAGGAACTATCAGGGAAAAAGCGCCAAGCCATTAAGACTATATGGCACTGGGAAGGAATCAGGATAAGGATTTGGGATGGGACGGAGGAAAGGAATGATGCCCAACCACTTGGACGGTCGGGGGATTGAACGCCGACCTGCATGAAGCGAGACCGTCGTTCTACCGTCCAGCCCAAATAATTGGTCACTTCGTAGCAAATTAATCTTAAATAACACTAAAGTATCAACTGAAACTGGTAAGAATCACAAGGTAACCCAATCCGATTCTTCCGTCGTAAATTAACCACCTTGTTTCCTAGCATTTAAAGCTTCGTGGCTGGAAACTGGAAGTATTACCCCACATGCCATTTCCTATCAATTCTACCAACCCAATTGCTCTGAATGGAGTTTCCTCTTGGCAATTTAGCGCCAGAGAATTGCCCATAGTAGTTAGCGAGTCTGTTCCTCTCAATTGCTTCTACACTGAAACTTGTGTCCGCGAAGTGGGTAATTATTGTACTCTCCTCGATGTCTAGGCAATGTTTTCCAAGAGCGCCTGACCTGTCTTCAGTAATGAAGCAGAGTTTCGAAACAAGAGCAGCGATTAATTGTATACTTTTAATTGTACCGTTATTATTGATGCTTAAGCCATACCTATTCCAATAGCATTTCTTACCTAATGACATGTAATATTTATGTGTAAGAGAGAGAGAGAGAGAGAGAGAGAGAGAGAGAGAGAGAGAGAGAGAGAGAGAGAGAGAGAGAGAGAGAGAGAGAGAGAGAGAGAGAGAGAGAGAGAGAGAGAATGATAACACAAAGATATGAGTCTGAGCCATAATACAACGATAACGTCCCACAGGTCTGCGAATATCAGCAACAAGATAACCTTTGATGTTATGAAAAAGTTGCCTGAGCACCGCGAGGAATTAGGCAAGGTTAAAGATGACTTTTCTATATCTAGTTTGAATCGCTCTAAATGACTGTGGCAGTTGCTTTAAATTGATGCGAACGCTCTTGCTTGTCGAGGAGGTTGTGGGGCGCGGGTGGTTGTGTGGGGCAGGTGATTGTGATGGTTGTGTGGGGCAGGTGATTGTGATGGTTGTGTGGGGCAGGTGATTGTGATGGTTGTGTGGGGCAGGTGATTGTGATGGTTGTGATGGTCCGGGATTGAGAGTTGTAAGAGGGAGTTTGAGAATTGAGGGGGAAGAAACTGTTGTAGAAATGACAGGGTTGTGACAGGTTTGAGAGTGAAGGACGTGACAGGGGTGGGGGGGGGGGCTTGTACCCACTGTGGGAGTGGGGGGGGGGTGACTGTTGTGGGAAATACAGGTGAAGGAAATCAAGAGACAGTAGAAAAGAAGGCGCAGAAGCGCATCAATGATATGCGGAAAAAGCAAGAGAAGATAAGAAAAGATATAACAAGCGCAGACAAGGATAGGAAGTGGTAGAATAAGGAGTAAGACCTATATAGAGGTAGATGGAGTGGATAGGTAAAGAGAAGTAAGAGGAGGAAGGAAGAGGAAATGGTGAAAGGATAGGTTAGAGGAGGAATACGAGACAATGTAAGGAGAGGCAGGAGTTGAGGCATCAGGTATCAGTGTAAGTTATGAGGGAGAGATGAGTCGGCTGATAAGAAGAGACTGAAGATAAAGAAGGATAGAAATTTTAGATGGAAAGTGGAATGATCAAGACGATTTAGTGTAGAAGACAAGAAATATGAAGAGCTAATTGGTAGAATGAACAGAAACAAAATACTATGAAGACGTAGAAGTAGAAGAAGGTAGACGATGCCTAAGAGGATTGCAGGCGAGGTTGCAGTAGATAGTTGATATGGAAGGTTGAAACTGAAATAAGTTTATTGAGGTAAAACACACACAAAGGGATGAGGTAGCTATTCTCACCCCGTTCAGTACATCGTGTTAATACATACATAGACACACATCACAACCAATACACATATTACCGAACATTCTGAGAGATAAACATATACATTTATACACATGGAAGGTTGGGAAAGAACGAATAGGTATATGTAAGGAGATAATGATAACAAGGATGTGGTGGTAAGAGGCAACAGGAAGATGTGGTAGTAGTGTGGAGGGAAGGATGATAAAGGAGGAGGAGCCTTGACAGAAACATCAAAGCAAGCGAGACGGAGATAGGAAGCACACAGGAGATAGCGAGTCTGAAGAAGAAGAAGAGGCAACAAGATCCTACAATTGAGGGCTTCTCTTGGGAGTCCCGCGCGGGACCTGACGTTGAAGCCAGTTAACAACACACTCACATTTGCTCTCCCCAGACAGTTGCTTCTATTTGGACCGTGTGAGGTTCTAGGTGCCTTCACAACATGAATGAATAAGAGTTCATTTTTCATCCCAGAAAATTATATAAATGGCTGCACTTGCTAGGATGACTCCGTGGTGATTACTCTAGGGATGTGCTTAGTGCTACCATTTATCTAGATCCCGGAAACCCAACCACTTGGATTGGACGGTAGAGCGACGGTCTCGCTTCATGCAGGTCGGCGTTCAATTCCCCGACTGGCCAAGTGGTTGGGCACTATTCTTTCTAGAGCCCGGGGGCTAGAGGGTCCTGAACCATCGACCTGCTCCTGCCTTCCCATCCTCTTGCTATGTTGTTTTTGTTGTTTTAGATTCAGCTACTCGGAACATAATGTTCCAAGCAGCACGGGTTATGGTGATCCCGCCGTACTCACCTGGCACAGGAGAGGTGCCCTGCAGCTACGGTTAACCCACTTATAAACTTCAAAACCACTTTGATTGGTCGGTAGAGCGACGGCGTCGCTTTTTACAGGTCTGCGTTCTATCCCCGAGGAATTAAGTGGTTGGCGGTGGTTTCCATCAATGCTCGTTGGTATTTTTTTTATTTTCTTACTGCTTCTTTGCTTACTTTGTCAATTCAACTTAGAATAATTTATGTCGTTATCATGTCACCCAGGTGAGTGGGGAGAGGTAAAGAGGTATCTCAGGAAAAAGCCTTATTGCATGTCTTCGAACCTCCGAGCACAGTCTCCAGTGGTGTAGTGGTAAGACACTCGCCTGGCGTTCCGCGAGCGCTATGTCATGGGTTCATATCCTAGGCCGGGGAGGATTTACTGGGCGCAATTCCTTAACTGTAGCCTCTGTTTAACGCAACAGTAAAATGTGTACTTGGATGAAAAAACGATTCTTCGCGGCAGGGGATCGTATTCCAGGGACTTGCCCGAAACGCTACGCGTACTAGTGGCTGTACAAGAATGTAACAACTCTTGTATATATCTCAAAAAAAAAAAAAAAAAAAAAAACTTTTCTACTTTTCTTTTCTGCCTTTTCAGGTGGGAGTTCCATGCCATGGCTGCATACTCGCGAATTGGTCTCACGAATGTTGAACATATAGTGCTCAGAAACCTCCTTAGGTTTCCTAAAAGTTATCCAGACGTTGGGTAGTTTGGCTTACAATCCAACATTATTCTGGTAAGTGATTCTGGCGCTAGATTTGGTCCTGTGCAATTTGTTCATATCTCCCCTCTCCCTTTCCTCTGTCCCCATCCCCTTTCTTCCCCTCTCATCTCTCTATCCTTATCCTTATCCTCTCTCACCCTCATCTTCTTACCCTCCCAACCTTTTCCCATCCAAGATTCAGCCATCCAAGAGGGGGCATGGGCATGAATAGCCCGTAAATTTAAACAGATACACATTTTGAACTATACTGGTGGGGTACTCGGCTGCACCCATTTTGTTACGGGATATTCATGCCCGTGCCTCCTCTTAATCTTCATCAATCAACCAATAGGCTGCACCCAGGTCTCTTCCCCCCTCTCTCTATCATTCCCCATTCTGCACCCAATCACCCCCTTTGTCCCTCCCCACATTCTCCCCCTTCTTCCTTCCACCTTTCCCCTCTGTTCCACATTCTTCCCCTCCCGCTCTAAGAAAATTTATTTCTATGAAGCACTGAAATATCTAAATGGTCTCCCCAGAAAAGTTATTATGATCACATGGGGGGTATTTATAAATGCTAACATTTCTTAAAATATTTAACTATGGCCTACCCGACCAGCCTATGTCCGTCCCGTACCCCAGCCCATTCTCCCTGCAAATTTGAGTGAGGCTAGCGCCAGACGTCTGGACTCCTAATCAGACAAACATTCACTCTTACATCACAGATTTCACTATTTTCCCATCCACATCCCTATAAGCTTCAAAGGCATTGCATTATATCTTCAAAGAACAAGGAATTGAATTGCCTTCCATTCCAGCCAATCGCTTATAATAGCAGTTTGGCTTACCTTTACTGCCATTATCCCTAACTGGATAACTTACTCAACCATAACCCAATACGGGCCGCCGCTGTGGAAAAATCTGAGATTACATTAGGCAGACCCGCGATTCTTAGTCATGAATGGGGTAATTCCTGGTAAAAATACAAACTTAGTAATACCGGTTAGGTTAGGTTAGTCATGAATGGGGTAATTCATGGCTAAAATACAAACTTGGTAATACAGGTTTTACCTTAAGACATATATACACTGTTTTGATCCAGTGTATCCATATTATTACTATACACTGTGTCCTAACTTTGTAAATAAACTGTATGTTTTGTTTCATTTATAAATGTACTTTGTGTATGTATTACGTGTCTGTATGTACGGTGGAGTGTTAAATATTTCAAGGTGTTGATATATATACGTTTTGGGTGTCTTGTTAAAATGTTAAGAGCTTGTTGAGTGACGTGTAAGAGCGCTGGCCTGTGTGTGTGTGTGTGTGTGTGTGTGTTTGTGTGTGTGTGTGTGTGTGTGTGTGTGTGTGTGTGTGTGTGTGAGATGATTTACAGCAGCCAAACCAGGTGATTGATTACTGCAGGTGTTGTAATGAATTATTATTATGATCAGTTATTATTATATTTAGTAAACATCTACGTATATTCCAGTACATTACTACATAATGTGATATTTAAATTGTTATCAAGTGTACCCTGAGAGCGAAGGGTACATCGAAGGGTAAATTATCCATAGTTGGTAGTACCAGAGGTTACCTGTAGGGTGGTCGAGAGGTCCTCCTCACTGGTCTGGGTTCCGTGGGACTACATAATGTGATATTTAAATTGTTATCAAGTGTACCCTGAGAGCGAAGGGTACATCGAAGGGTGAATTATCCATAGTTGGCAGTACCCGAGGTTACCTGTAGGGTGGTCGAGAGGTCCTCCTCACTGGTCTGGGTTCCGTGGGAGGATTCGGTAGTTTAGTATTGATCTCTGAGGAACTAATTTGATATCCTTTTCATGTAGGGTAAGAGTATTGATTTATTGTGAATCTGTATCATCAGTGTATATCTTTTAAATTGACTTGTATAATTTCGTGGTTTAAAGTGACGTTGTATTTGTCCGTGTGGGGGACTTAGTCGGTTTGTCAAGCCATCTGGGACAATAACTTTTTCAGTGATTACTGACTTTGACAGTCTTGAGGGACAAAGTTTTTGAGAAAGTCCCAGTGACTAAGTTGCCAAGTGCTGGATACTTTAACGTTGTTGAGTCTATAGCAACTTTAATTTTGATAGTCCTTGGGGACTATCAAAATTATTTTGATAGTGTCTCACTATATTGAGATAGAGACACACTCAGTACAACTTATCCACATTAACTTCAACTGCCGTCTAGTGTAGCAATGTTCCTAAGTTACATGGAAACTAAGCTCGTGACTAGTTTAACTTAAGAGCATCTAGTAAATCTAGTTTAACAATGTTGCCGAGTTTCGTCCACCTTAAGCTTGACTTGTTTAACTTAGAAGCATCTAGCTTCAGTAACAAGTACCAATGTTATTAACTTTAATGTTGTAACGAATGTTTGTAAAGAGCTGCTGTTACGTGTGATAAGTTTATCCACGTAAACTGGTGGTGTTTTACTGTAGACTTTTACCATATTCTTAGATTGTATAAAATTATGATATACTTGAGGCCAGGAGTGCCCACTGTTGAGAAAGTAAAGTCTACACCACGAGCATTGCATACTTATCATCACACACACACACACACACACACACACACACACACACACACACACACACACACACACACACACACACACACACACACACAGATTCTCAAGGGAAACGACAGGGTTGATAAAGACGAGCTATTTAACACAAGGGGCACACGCACTAGGGGACACAGGTGGAAACTGAGTGCCCAAATGAGCTACAGAGATATTAGAAAGAACTCTTTTAGTGTCAGAGTGGTTGACAAATGGAATGCATTAGGAAGTAATGTGGTGGAGGCTGACTCCATACACAGTTTCAATTGTAGATATGATAGAGCCCAATAGGCTCAGGAACCTGTACACCTGTTGATTGACGGTTGAGAAGCGGGACCAAAGAGCCAGAGCTCAACCCCCGCAAGCACAACTAGGTGAGTACTAGGTGAGTACACACACACACACACACACACACACACACACACACACACACACACACACACACACACACACACACACACACACACACACACACACACACCTAGAATCCCCTGTTCCTGGTAGCAATAAGCACTATGCAGGTATCATGAGGCAGAGCACTGTATGCACCAGCTTCTCCTTATTGCTCGTTATATCTAGTGAACGACGTCGGGCAACTCCCTTATCTCTCCTCTGAATGCAGTGGCACTCACAACGAACGATCCGAGTGCTTGGTGGCCCTATTCTCCACATCCCGGCAGACACAACCTACTTGCACTCAACTTGGTCAGATAACAAGCCATTTCAATAACAATGGCTCTTAAAGACTCGACATTAAGACGCCACGTTGTGCCTAATGACAATTAGCTACGACAAAATTTTTAAGAAGGAAATCCTGGAGAAGTATTTCAAGGCATAATGACACCTTTTCAAATGCTTTGTGAACAGGAAACTGTTGAAGAACCGACTACATGATAAAGGAATCCGACACTGTAATTAAAATGTTCCATTAGTTAGAGAAGGAAGGACACTAATTTAAAAGCTTTACACCTTGCGTTAGTAAAGTTTGACGCATAATCTGACGCAAAAACACATGCCTCACACACTGGTGTACGCAACACCTACACGAGACAACACCTTAAAGATCTACACGCATGTTGTTTGATGATCCTTCATCTCAGCATCCTCATCACTCGAATAAGATTTGCGTTACTCAGTATCCTTTAACTACTCACAACAATAATCTTCCTTAGCAAGAAACCCAGTGTTAGGACTCATCAAGCCCTTGCGAGTCCCCCTTGCGAAACCTGTACATCAATCTTCGAGTGTGGAGGCTTAGTCTGCATTTAATAAACAGTTAACGAGCTTGGAAACTCTTCCAAGTCGTTCTCGTCCCAATGTTATAATTATTTTAAGCAATTCCATAGCGCTTGGCAGTTCACAAACGTTTTAATACATGTAAACAAAGTCGCAGTGAGTAAGGTAAGATGCACAGGTTTCGTAAAAGGGACACGTATAAAAGCTTGTTGAATTCTATCCTATTGGTCATGTGTGAGAAGTAAACCACATACCAGAAGATGTGGAGACGACGACGTTTCGGTCGTACTCGGTTACACAATCGACTTCATGATGGTCCAGGGCCGACCGAAACGTCGCCGTCGTCTCTTCACTTTCTACTTTCTAGTGTGTGTGGTTTGGTGAGCATGTTTCAGCCACGTTATTGTGACTCCTCGTCTGCCTGTGGTTACGTACATTTTTTTACGCAATATGTAAGAAACATATAAGAATATATTTAAGGAATATCATTAATTATTATATATTATGAAAATAATATTATCTATAATGATTACCTTATATCTATAATGATTAAATATTTTGTAATGATTATCAGTCTATAATAATTTCCAGTCGTCACAAAAAAAAAACACGAAATCCAAAAATATAATGCACTAAACTGCATCTATGGGTAACCTCTTGGGCTCTGATTTTGATCAGTGACACATCACCTGATACCAGGAGTGGATCCATTACATCACTTGGTACCAGGAATGGATTCAGCACATCACTTGGTACCAGAAGAGCATCTAACACATCACCTGGTACTAGGAGTTTAAACTAGCAAGTGGCCTATTACTCAGGAATGAGAGGAGGCAGTTTGCCAACATGCCACATAATCGTTGTCACGTCACTTATGAATTAAGGCGATGAGTTTACTCTAATTTTCAAGAAACCACCAAAATCTCTCTCTCTCTCTCTCTCTCTCTCTCTCTCTCTCTCTCTCTCTCTCTCTCTCTCTCTCTTTCCCTTGTCAGTACAAAGCTCCTTTCATGCAACTGAGTGTTTCAACTAGCCACTGTAGTCAACACTATAGTATGGTCGTCATGTCTAAATCAATCATTCTGGAACATGGAATAACTTATGACTGAATAATAATACAACCCAAAAAGAAATGTCACATTATTTCGTACTGCTCAAATGTTGCTGTTATCAGCCAAAACATTGAGGTCGTAACTGGGATTATCTCTAATTACGCTTTTTAAAACCAACAAAAGCCTTTTGTTTAACGCATTATTCGAAACTATGATTTTTTTTTTTACCAAAGATTTTTTTCCACACTGCTGCATAAATTAACACAAAAGTTTTCCGACGCTTAACTCTCAAAAATACCTTCATGAGTTTTAGCATCACAAAGGGAAGCGGGGACGACACTGGATGGTGGATGGTTGGGCGGTTAGTAACTTTTGCTAACATTATTTGCTTGCTACTAAAAGGGGGGTTTATATTGGCTAAAATTTACTTCTATATGTGTGTGTATGTATGTTGTGCTTGCGGGGGATGAGCTCTGGCTCTTTGGTCTCGCCTCTCAACTGTCTATCAGCTGGTGTACAGGTTTCTGAGCCTATTGGGCTCTATCATATCTACATTTGAAATTGTGTATAGAGTCTGCCTCCATCACATCACTACTTAATGCATTCCACATTTGTTAACTACTCTGACACTGAAAAAGTTCTTTCTAAAGTCCCTGTGGCTCATTTGTGTGTGTGTGTGTGTGTGTGTGTGTGTGTGTGTGTGTGTGTGTGTGTGTGTGTGTGTGTGTGTGTGTGTGTGTGTGTATAAAATCATTGTCTAGGGAACTTCGGAGCTGTGGTTCGTAAACTCATCACGCAGATAGCGACTGATATCACTGTATCTTAGAGATCCAAACAAAATTCTGACAAGGATTATCAAGCTATCAAAACTTACAATAATTTTCCCGAAGTAGCATTTCTACACTATTTCAATATACTTTCGTGGTAGTCTAACATAAGTTGTATTCAGCATTTGAAAGACTTCTTTGTTCATGCTCCTAAATATCTTTTCTCTCTGACAGATTAAACATCTTATAGTTGCTCTTGTTTACATCTCACGGTTGTACAGGTTTTTCTCTCTGCCGGACAGTGGCGAAGCCGTTCGGGTAATCCAGGAAGGTCCAGCATGGCCTTGCATGTCTGCTTCCACTAGATATTTCACCTTTTGCATTTCTTATGTGTGGGTTTAGGCATTCACATGGGTTTGGATTTTGAGAACGGCTGTTGAATTCAGAATGAAAATAAAAAATGTTTTTAGTTAACTGACTAAAAATTAATTGAAGTTATGCTGTATTGAAAGGACTGTAATACGTACTAGATATTTATAAAAAAAATTTTTACATTTTACATTTTTACATTTTTACATTTTTATAAAAAAAAAATTTTTCGCTCGTTGAAAGAGCGAAACAACTTCACCTTACTGATAGCATCTTGACCCCATTCCAACCCTCGATTGTCAAATGCAACCTTCGGCTGGTCAAGTAGTTGCACCAGCAAAGTGTTGAGGAAGACCAAGTGCTCACTCAGTGGGTAAACTTGACTTTTCAGGAAAATTCGCGCGGAAAATCGCTATACGTGGTTATCTGTGTATGAGGATTTTGTGTATGTTTCAGGCAAAGAAAAGCACCTTGCATGTCTTGAAAAGATATTTCTCGCAAACTGAAAATTAATATATTTATATAATATTAATTTGTGAAACCTGATGGTAATCGCATTTCTAAAAACAAATTATTACAATGTAACATGCTAAGAAACGTATAAATTAATGCAAACAAATGACAAAAGATACGATTAAAATAATGCAAGCAAACTACAGGTTTAATCACCATCCCTCACCCACCCATTAAACACTCCCCTCCCCCCCTCATCCCCCCCCCCCCAAACATGGGGGAATCATTAAACACCCCCCATTTCTCCCCTCTCCCTCTCCCCTCACAAACACGTCGCTGTGAGCAGCATCAAAATATAATTCCCGGATTATTTTCAAGTCGTGATAGGATTTTTCCTCATATGTTTTTGTGACTACTTGAGTCCTACACCTTGACTACACCAAGCGCGCAAGCCTTGATCAAGTACCCGAGGACGTTGCTTCAAGTTTACCAGAGTCTAGCACTAGGAAACAGGAGGAGAGAATATGTATACTCAAAGAGGTTTACCCCATTTCTAGGTGCATATAAATAGTTTTATTTAGTTCTAGACTATGTTCAGTGTTAGATGTGTGTGTTAGACTGTGTTGTGTTAGACATTGTTGTTGTTAAAGATTTGCTACCTGGAACCGTTCCAAGTAGCACAGACTATGGTGAGCCCGTAGCTGTAAGACTGTGTTAGATTTGCTGATTGGTCAGCTCATACGGTGGCCTTGAAAACCCACTACAGGTTGATACACCGACACACTACTAAAGGAGAAAGTGACCATCTGTGAGTGACTCTGAGCTTCCGTTCTAAATAAGAACCAATTACATTACGTGACAGCAAATGCATACAGTTTGAGCCTTCATGTGAGGGTCTCTCTCTCCTCTAACCAAAAAAATCGATGGTTTTCTAATAACCAAACATATTTTCGACCGTATTTTACACATGAAGTGTTTTTCTTCCCGGCGTACTGCTACCACAAACAGCTCGCTGTCTCCCGAGGGTCTTAGGATATATAATACTTTGTATTTTGTGAGTGTAAGCACCAAAATGTTCTCACCGAGAAATGCTAGTGTTATCGAACTCCATCTTCCTTGACATTGCCTTTTCAATGCTTCCTTTATTGCATTTATTCTCACGCACTACACCTTTAAACAGTTCCCTTTATATACGGCTCTAATGTTGAATAGCTTTTGTAACGCGTGTCTTGTGTCTCCAGTGTCCATTGAAGACCCTCGTTCGGTTTGGTCGTCGCTTTAAACATTAACTTTTAATTGGAGAGCATTGAGGGACCTTGCATCTTGTTATGAGGTCCGCTGTTTATTCTTGTTGTGTGGTAATGTCTAATTTCCTCGACTGAACGTCGCATGTTGGAAACCAGTCCTCTTTGCGTGTGTGTGTGTGTGTTGTGTGTGTGTGTGTGTGTGTGTGTGTGTGTGTGTGTGTGTGTGTGTGTGTGTGTGTGTGTGTGTGTGTGGTGTGTGTGTGTGTGTGTGTGTGTGTGTGTGTGTGTGTGTGTGTGTATTCACCTAGTTGTGCTTGTGGGGGTTGAGCTCTGCTCTTTCGGCCCGCCTCTCAACTGTCAATCAACTGCTACTAACTACTAACTTTTTTTTACACACACATACACACACACACACACACACAGACGTTAGAAGGAACTTTTTCAGTGTCAGAGTAATTAACGGATGGAATGCATTAGGCAGTGATGTGGTGGAGGCAGACTCCATACACAGTTTTAAATGTAGATATGATAGAGCCCAGTAGGCTCAGGAATCTGTACACCTGTTGATTGACAGTTGAGAGACGGGACCAAAGAGCCAAAGCTCAACCCCCGCAAGCACAAATAGGTGAGTACAAATAGGTGAGTACACACACACACACACACACACACACACACACACACACACACACACACACACACACACACACAGAAATCAGCCCGTAACAACTGTCTAACTCTCAGGTACCTATTTACTGCTAGGTAACAGGGGCATGAAGGTGAAAGAAACTCTGCCCATTTGTCTTTGCCGGCGCCGGGAATCGAACCCGGGCCATCACAGGATTACGAGTCCTGCGCGCTGTCCACTCAGCTACCAGACCCCTGTGAGTGTGTGTGTGTGTGTGTGTGTGTGTGTGTGTGTGTGTGTGTGTGTGTGTGTGTGTGTGTGTGTGTGTGTGTGTGTGTGTGTGTGCTAGTGAGTGCGGGTAATGCCAGCTGTATTCAACTGCCCGTTTTAACAACCCGACAAACGTTCTGAACCAAGGTGTTTTACCTAACCAGAAGTGCACGAACGCCGGCAAACAATCTGATACCGCTGCTGAAGACTAGATCACACACCAGAAGATCAGGAGACGACGAAGTTTCGGTCCGTCGTGGACCATTAGCAAGTCGACTGTGGACCATTATCATCAAGAACCGATGCTCTTAAGTCCGAGAAAAAGTTAATTTAGTGGTGCTCTTAACTGCACTTACACAACGGAATTTTCAGACTTTACGGAACTCTCCACGTAACGAGAAAGACAGCGAGTCCTTTCCCTCAGGATCTCGCTCTCTCTCACTACTCCGTCTATCCCTCCACCAGAAAACTAGCGAGAATACATCTTGCAGGAGATGACACGACTCCCTGAGGAGTTCATCAAATCTTCGTTACAGCCAAAACTGGCATTCTACATCAATCGTGCGGTTAGGGATTACGGGTTGCCAACGAATCCCAAAATATCAAGACTTCATTCCCCACACACGCAAAATTTCAGCTGTCACCTTCTGTTTCCCTCACTGGTATTATGCCTGGATTCAGGGGTGCCTACAGGACTAAGCCTGCTCTTACCGTACTCTCTTCCCCTCAATCTCTCTCTCTCTCTCTCTCCCCCTGCGAGAGGCGAGAGGACTCAACCGGTTGATGGAACGAGGGAAGAGGATATTGGAGAGGCTCCCACACCAATCCTGAACCAGCACCAACCTTATATGTTTTTAAGGCGCGCATAATCTCACTGATCTCGTGCAGACTCTCCTCTTACGCTCAAAGTCATATTTTGAAGGAGAAATATAGTTTCACAGATGAATGTGTTTCGAGATATTGGTTGTAAGAGTTCACCCTGCTATCTGCATTTCCATGTAACTGTTCACCCTTCTATCTGCATTTCCATAGAACTTGTCACCATGCTATCTGCATTTCCATGGAACTTGAAAGAAAATATTTATGAAAATGACATATCTTGGGAGTGCCTGACACTTTTGGTGATGCTCTGACCTCTTTGTATGGCACTTTTTATGACAACTATTTTTCACATATTTACGTAAACGAATAATAATATGTTTCTGTAACACTGATTTTCTATATACACAAATATCATGCTTTCTGACCAACGGTATTTAATAGAGTTGAAACTTCTGAGTTTCAACTCTAGTAAGTAACAGTAACTCACCTTTGGTATTGTTTTCTTGCCTGACGTTACAAGTCCAACAACTGTCTAGTGTTTCTGTCTTGATTTATAATTACCTAATTTATCAATATTTGCATGTATCTATTGATGTGTCCACCCATCTATCGATATTCCCATCTCTCTGTACATTTCAATCAATGTCCCTCTATACCCTATATCAACGCCTCTCTACTTATGCCTCCAATCTATGCCTCCCTTGTTATGCCTCCCTATCTGTGTCCCGGTCCGTATCTACCAGACTATATATATCTTTTATATATATATATATATCATTACCAATATCTATATCAATACCTTTCTAATCCACACAACAACATCTCTCCCACACAATATACTCCATATCATTCTTCTCCCCCTCCCACCACAATGCCCACGGCGCCACTAACAACTCAACCATCTACCCCCACACAACACCCGTAACACGATCGTCCTCCCCCCCCCCCCTCCCCCCAACACCCCCCACAGCACTTTACAGCTTCTACTCCACAATACCCTTTCATTCTGCCAACAAAACCTTCAGCTTCTCCCATCCACAATACCTGCCGCTCCGTCCCGACAATATCCTGGTCTATGCTTCTCACAATGCTCTTCTCTAGGCATTACGGCAGCGCACAGTAAGGCATCTAATGGTGTGTCCTTATGAATAGTCTCGGGAATTTCTGTGACTTCGAAACGCGTTAAAAAAATTGTGTTTGGTTTATAAATGGATGTTATAAGTAAAATTTCCTTGTTCGGAGGCTTTTTATAGAGCCTCACTTTTTATTAGGCGATCTGGTAAGCAGAGTCACCGTGGAAGAATGTGTTTCATGTAAATTTTTGGTTAGCAGACTGCAAATAAATCCTGGTAAATACTGGTAAATCCGTCAACACGGAGATTTAGCCCGGCAGGAAGAGACTCTGGCTGATGGGGTGTATTGTATAAGGATTTATTTTGATATAGATGCTGAAAATATTTTATTGAATAAAATATAAAATTTTGGCCTTGGATTTTCTTTCAGTGGATGATGGGTAGACAGCAATATTGTGCCTTTTCACCAATTCCGTTTGTTTCTTCATACATATGTACAGAATGTTGCATGATTGTGGATACAATTATTGTGACGGACGGATGTGGGAAGCAGCGTTCACACTCAACAAACATAAAAACATCCCAGAATCCTCTATTTCCACTGTGATTTAGAGCTGGAATTCCATCACGAATATCTGCTCGTGTACTTCCGAACAGAACGCAAAACACAAATTAACTTATCTATTGCTTTCAATATACAGGTGTGTCAGGATTGAACATATTATATTTACCATTAAATTATTATTTGTGTTATTATTTGTTATTAACATTAAATTAAAAGTATTTTACCATTATCTAATATATTCTTGTTCATCAATTCCTATATGAAATATATTTTCACATAATACCGAAAGATTCATATAAAAAAATAACAAACTTTTACTGAATTTAAAATATAGATGTTTACATTGTTAAATTTTTAATGCGAGCTTTTTATATTTTATTTTATATATCAATTTTGTATATCAAAGTATACATGCTCTTCTGGACTGCAAATATTTAATCTGGTTGCTTTCTAGTATCAGTAAATACCGTAAATTTTCACAGAATTTTAACTGGGAATGTAAATGTTGTGTTCTTTCAATATACAACATTTTTCTAATCTTGGGATTTGGTTGTCCTTGAATTATGACATACCTTTACCTTTAATAGGTTAAGTAATAATTGTAATTACGAAGCAATAAGATGCTTATCTTATCATACTAAGAAGGTTAGGTAAGGTCGGTGTTTTCTATGAAGCTTTTCAAGGTAAACTAGTATGTTTAGTATGTCACATATGCACGTATTTAATAAGTCAATATTGACTATACGAAAGTGCGAGAACGGGTTGTACTATTACCTATTCCCATTCATACCTATTTCCCACGCTCTATATGGGCTGATTTCCTTGAAATACATTTTAATTTCAACCTGCCATATGATAACCCGTCCTAGTAAGCTTTCCCAACGTCTAGAAACTGTCGAACTAAAGTGCCCTATTCTAACCTACCAAGATGACCCACGAACAGAAAACGGAAAATATTGCAATTTCGTGAGCGCCTATCATTTTCTAGTACGATAATTTTGGCGTTTAGGTAAATTATACGTCAAAATGCGACGCTCTTTTACGAGGACAGGTTTGATATAGAGGACAACCACGGAGATAACTATCATGGGATTTATCTATATCTACCATATTTCCCACGAACTAACCTTAAACGCTCATTTTAAAAGGAAAAAAAAAGGACCCATATTTGTGAATGAAAACCACGGAATTTCTTAGAACGTCACGCCATAAAAATTAAAAAACCCCGATTGGAGGATAAATTAAGAGTTACCATTCCCCAACCCAATAACACACACCCCCAAAAAAAATATTAAAAAAAACGTGTCTCTATGAAAATAAACTTTCCGTCCTTGTCAAATTCAAGTTGTTTATGTGGCATCGCCAAAATATTCCATTTTCACCCTGGAGTTGGTTTCCAGTTTTAATTCCAAGAAGTGCTTGGTCATACGTTACATAAAAGGTGTACTATTCTGGCCTATATTTTCTCCCTTTGTCTTCCCAATCAATCTAGATGAGACTCGCTGTAAAAAAGAGACACAGACAGACCTCAAGGCCACAGTGACACTGCTGGAGTTATCCCTTTTATTCTATTAATCAGCGTCATCAAGGCTTCTTGAGGTTATCTTGAGATGATTTCGGGGCTTTAGTGTCCCCGCGGCCCGGTCCTCGACCAGGCCTCCACCCCCAGGAAGCAGCCCGTGACAGCTGACTAACACCCAGGTACCTATTTTACTGCTAGGTAACAGGGGCATAGGGTGAAACAAACTCTGCCCATTGTTTCTCGCCGGCGCCTGGGATCGAACCCAGGACCACAGGATCACAAATCCAGCGTGCTGTCCGCTCGGCCGACTGGCTCCCCCCCAATGGTTTGAACAATTTTCTAAAGTTGATTCTTGATATTGATTTCCGTCGTCCGTGTTGTTGTATAGATGAGAAAGGTTGAGAGGGAGTTCGTAGGAATTGTTTTTTTAATATTTTTAGTAACATGGTGAATAGGTAGGTTGTTAGAAATCTTCACTGATGCCCTTTGATCCACCAGGGGCTACGTGGAGCTTCCTGTGATCCACCAGGGGGCTACGTGGACCTTCCTGTGATCCACCAGGGGCTACGTGGAGCTTCCTGTGATCCACCAGGGGGCAACGTGGAGCTTCCTGTGATCCACCAGGGGCTACGTGGAGCTTCCTGTGATCCACCAGGGGGCTACGTGGACCTTCCTGTGATCCACCAGGGGCTACGTGGAGCTTCCTGTCATCCACCAGGGGGCTACGTGGAGCTTCCTGTGATCCACCAGGGGGCAACGTGGACCTCCCTGTGATCCACCAGGGGGCTACGTGGACCTTCCTGTGATCCACCAGGGGCTACGTGGAGCTTCCTGTGATCCACCAGGGGGCTACGTGGAGCTTCCTGTGATCCACCAGGGGCTATGTGGAGCTTCCTGCGATCCACCAGGGGCTACGTGGAGCTTCCTGTGATCCACCAGGGGCTACGTGGAGCTTCCTGTGATCCACCAGGGGGCTACGTGGACCTTCCTGTGATCCACCAGGGGCTACGTGGAGCTTCCTGTGATCCACCAGGGGGCTACGTGGAGCTTCCTGTGATCCACCAGGGGCTATGTGGAGCTTCCTGCGATCCACCAGGGGCTACGTGGAGCTTCCTGTGATCCACCAGGGGCTACGTGGAGCTTCCTGTCATCCACCAGGGGGCTACGTGGACCTTCCTTGTGATCCACCAGGACCGTCGTGGACCTCCCTGTGATCCACCGAGGACAGCAACGATTCCCTGTGATCCACACAGGCCAACACAAAGCCCTTATGATCCACCCCGACCCAGCACGAATCCATCCCTGCGATGGTCAGAGCTACAGTAAGGAGCACCGGTGATCCACCGAAGCTTGCAAGCAATCCCTGTGATCCTCCAGGTCCAGCCACGGAGCCTCTGGGATTCGATACGGAGCCCCTACACCTTCAACCATCCCCGGAAGGCAACAACGAACATTTCTTAAAGAATACTTGCAGTGACTCGCCGCTAAACTATCAGAATAACCTTTCTCTTATCCTCCATATTCTTATCCTTATTTTCCTCTTATCTTATCCTTATCCTCCTCCTCCATCCAAGGCGACCCGACGCCTCCTCAAAAATCTACAACAAAACTTTATTATTCCCCCCCCCCCTAGCACTAATAAAATTCTTCCTCGCGTGTTTGACATGATTATGCGCGCGCGTCTTTGTGATGTCTTCGGTTCTGCGTTTATTTCGCGTTTATAACCTGTTTTTATATCACGCTGTTCGTCTCGGGTTATCTCTGATACAGGGGGTTCGAGTCGTGTATAAGACCCGGGATTGCTGGGAGGGGAGGGGGGGGGGAAGAGGGGAAGGGAGGAGATTACATTATTTTTGAATGCCTCTTTAAACATTTTTATATTCTAACATTTCAAGGAAACTATCGCCCAGTCTCGGCACTTTTCTCACGGCTCGACGTCCCCGTCCCGCCCAGTTTGGTGCCCAAATGGTTTCTCTCCATTACTGCCGCTCTGAAACTGACCCCCAAGCTTACAGTAAGGTTCTGAGAGTTTTATGGCGTCCCACCGTGTACCCCTGCGTCCCACTGCGTCCCACCGTGTATCCCTGCGTCCCACTGCGTCCCACCGTGTACCCCTGCGTCCCACCGTGTACCCCTGCGTCCCACTGCGTCCCA
>NC_091197.1:12412665-12477665 GCF_040958095.1 Procambarus clarkii | reverse complement strand
TTTTGGAGTGAATGTGATCTAACTTAAGAAGCTTGGTGAGGCATATGCTGCTGATGTTATTCTGTATATGTGTATCTGATCTGTAGTTACTTCCACTTACGAGCAGTTATAGTCGCTCTCTTGAGCATCCATGCTCCGTGTGTTCACCTGACATCCTGCTTATGCTTCTGATCACTCCTATTATTGAAGTCACATGACTTCCCTTTCCTCTTCCATCTCCCTTCCTCTTCTTACACCTCTTAACCTTCTTATCTGTCTACACTTCTTATATATATATATCTCTTTTTTTCCCTTCAGTTGCAATCTCGCTATACCTATTCTTAGAACTCTTTCCCACCACCCTTCCCATCTATCTACACCTATTCTTACTCCTCCCCCTTCCCATTTTCTACGTCAATCTTAAACCCCTCCCTCATAACACCCCTTCCCCCAAACCCCATCACCCCCCTATTCCCCCCCCCCCTTCCAGGGAAGATGGGTTCCAAGCTTTTCCAAACTACTTGTTAACTTTTCTCTAAAGATGAATGGGACTGGACTTGTTCATTCAGTCGCGTCGTGTATACGATTTGTTGGGTTTGGCATTTTTGTTCGAATTTTGTGTTCGAAGTCTGCTCGGCAAAAGTTCTGGCTGTCGGCAAAAAGGAACATTTAATTTAATACTTCCAGTCGATAGGTGTGGGGGGGGGGTGTATTTACATCATGTTCGAATTGAATTAATTTTTTATGGAGTTCGTATTTAATTGTTAGTGTTTTTGGTCAAGAGAATATTAATTTTGTTATTTTTGTTACTATATGTAATGTCACAAGGAAATTATTGGTCAGATATGATATATTTTACGCTAAGTGAGCGTTGATGTTACTTGTGTATGCTGATTAGTTGTTGCACAGCATCAGCATGAGTTAACCATCCACCCCTCCACCAGGCAGCATGCATCAACCATCCACTCCTCCACCTGGCAGCATACATCAACCATCCACCCCTCCACCAGGCAGCATGGATCAACCATCCACTCCTCCACCAGGCAGCATGCACCAACCATCCACCCCTCCACCAGGCAGCATGCACCAACCATCCACCCCTCCACCAGGCAGCATGGATCAACCATCCACCCCTCCACCAGGCAGCATGCACCAACCATCCACCCCTCCACCAGGCAGCATGCACCAACCATCCACCCCTCCACCAGGCAGCATGCACCAACCATCCACCCCTCCACCAGGCAGCATGGATCAACCATCCACCCCTCCACCAGGCAGCATGCACCAACCATCCACCCCTCAACCAGGCAGCATACATCAACCATCCACCCCTCCACCAGGCAGCATGCACCAACCATCCACCCCTCCACCAGGCAGCATGCATCAACCATCCACCCCTCCACCAGGCAGCATGCACCAACCATCCAACCAACGCTTATGTCCACAGCTTAAGTCCAAACTCAACCATTCTGTCAACAATAAACATTGTGCATACATACAAATTTATATTATCCATGAATTTTACCCGCAGTAAAATTGGGTTATGTAAACACCAAGCGAAAAATAGAGGCCGGAGCGAGAGAGAAAGCAGAAAGAAAAATCAATACCGATTAAATACATTTTAAAATACCCACAGAAGGAGTCTGCAAGCAAAAATTGAAAAGTACAAAATTGTTGGTAGTGTAGAGAAAATAATCATATTCTGATACTAAAGCAAATATAAAAGCGAAAACAGGTTACAGTGTTTTGGAGAAAATAGTCAAAATTGCATGTTATTTGGTGTTTTTTGTCGTAAAATATTTTACATTGCTCGACTAACATAAACCCACTCGGCACGCGGACTAAGGTTTGGATATGACGGTGGAGCTGACCAGATAAGCCAATAAGATAAAGAGATAAGTCCATCTCTTTCACTGCCCCAGAGAAAGTAAGTCTCGCCACACTCAGGGGTCGGAAATAATAGTGCGAAAAGCCGGGACGACTATTTAGTACCGTCAAGCAACCACTGTAGGACGGAAGAAACAGAGAAACCATGATTACGACATAAACGATTCTTAGAGGCATTAGCAATAGACAATGTACAAACGTGGACATCTTCCAGAGAAAGCTGGATGGTTTTCTTCATGAAATGCCGGATCAACAAGGGCTGCAGTAGGTATGTGGGCCTGCGGGCCACTCGAAGCAACAGCCTGTTGGAACAAGCTCTCACAAGTCAAGCCTGGCCCCGGGCCGGCCTTGGTGAGTAGAAGAACTCCCAGAACCCCCATGCAACAGGTATCCAGCAGGGATCCAGCAGGTATTGTCTAAATTACATTCCAGATTTCATAACCAGTGAAATCCTTCTACTTCTTCAACTTATAGTGTAACAGTCACTAAAATTACCTGTAATTTACCTGCAAGAGGTTTCGAGAGTTCTTCTACTCTTCAAGCAGATATTGCAATAGTTTTTTTACATGGTGGAACGAGGTTTGCCATCTATTAACCAGAAAAAAATCCTTTTCTCACACACCGACATACGCACTGACCGCTCCCACTTAGAGGTCATTCATCAAACATTTAAGAGACCACTTAAGCAACTTGTACATATTTCCGTGGCAATAATGGCTTATTCTATATTTATTAAAGGGTTTACAAGCTTGAGAATGTAATTTACAATACAATTGAGACCTCAATTTACAAAATTAAAGTCGTTCTCAGCCCAAGAGTGTTATTGTAATAACTAAATAACCTCTTTAAATGTTCAATATAAGCAAACTAAACCGTCGTCATTGTGAAAAATGTACAGATATTATTATGTTATTATTATGAACAATTACGTCGTAATTTTTGGTTACGAAATGGTTGACATTCTTGACTCCACTATCTGCCTGATTATGGTACTACGACCAGAGGTTTTGCTGAGCCTGAGCCCAGGAGCACAACCTGTTCTCTCATTTAATGCACAGCAATTCCGACGGTTTCACAACGGCCCAAAAAAATGAGCTTCGATGGATCATGTGGGAACGAAGGTAATTTTTTCTAGGTGGCATAGCAAACCCAGAATAAAGAGGCAAGGTAAAATTTTGAGATGGTTTCTAGGACAATTTTGAGATGGTTTCTAGGACAATTTTGAGATGGTTTCTAGGACAATTTTGAGATGGTTTCTAGGACAATTTTGAGATGGTTTCTAGGACAAAGACGGAAAAACTTTTAAGTGTTCCTCTTTGTGAGAATACAAGACAATTGTATTCAGCATCACCAATAACTATTCTGGGAGGTTGGTTATCGTATTATCGATAGAGGGAAGTGGAGGTTGGTTATCGTGCAGCCCCGGAGGTGTGTGTGTGTGTGTGTGTGTGTGTGTGTGTGTGTGTGTGTGTGTGTGTGTGTGTGTGTGTGTGTGTGTGTGTGTGTGTGCACACGATCGAGAGGTAAATGGAGCCAGATGCCTACAGTAATCATAGCAAACTTTCATGGTTCCAGCACCATCCTGTCTCTGATAACAACCTTGGTGCAGATGGGCGTCTTCAGCAGCGAACATATCGGGGAAAAATTGAATCCTGCAGTCAGAGTGTCGACGAGCGAAGCGACCGCAAATCTATTGGCAATCCCGAGTTTTAAGTTTCCTTTTAAAAAAGTTGATTCAACTCTTGACGAAGCGTCATCGCTTCCTCCCTCTTCTCCCCCCCCCCTCCCCCCTTTCCCTTCTCCTACTTCTCTCTTTCTCCTCCTTATTTTTCCCTTCCAATCCCTCTCCTCGGTCCTTCATTCCCTGACGACTTGAGACTCCCGGAGGCAGTGGGATCCGAGCCACGGCTTGGATTGCGACCCTAAAGTTAATGAAAACGTCTTGCGAGAGAGACAGTAGCCACCCGGAGATCCACCATTAAGGTAAAGCCTTAAAGATCCGTCAGGCGAGCGCCGGGTGGAAATTTTAATACACCCGAGGTAATGAAAACGGAGAAGTTCCCAGCGTTCCTAGCCTACCCTACACCGACAACTCCGAGACCCGCGAATGTAATCTGTCGGTGTATTATCTGACACCCAAGGCGGGAGAAAGTAATCCGCGGGATGTCTTATCGGTGCTGATGTTACAAAAGGAAGATTCTGGAAGGAAGTCGAACCCTTTGACACGGGCAGAGGAAGTGAGATTTATATATAAGGTATTGAAGATGAGTGTAAGAAATGTCTGAAGGTATTGCATTCAGAGAAAAAAATGAAGATTGAAGCATGGAATGAAACTAGATAATGTTGATACTGGAGTTAAACATTGTTCTATTATATATATATATATATATATATATATATATATATATATATATATATATATATATATATATATATAATATATATATATATATATATATATATATATATATATATATATATATATATATATATATATATATATATATATATATATATATATATATATATATACATATATATGCCCTCTACCCACTTCAGAAGTTAATTAAATAATCTTCAACGTTAATTGCATTTAGATGCCCCCGACCCTAGTGGCAACGAAGATAAGCTTAATTTATAATCTTTCGTTATAAAATTATAAACATTTTTCCTGTATACCGAGCGAGACGCCGACAGCGTCAACACCCCGACGCCGCGAATGAATAAAATAAACAAATAAACCGCTAATTTAACAGCTGTCTAACTCCCTGGTACCTATTTACTGCTAGGTAACAAGGGGGATTATCAGGGTTTAGGAAACTCTGCCCGTTTGTTTTCCGACTTCGCCGGGGATCGAACTCGGACCCTAGGATTACGAGTCCCAAGCGCTGTCCGCTCAGCTATCAGGCCCCCGTATGCACGTGCGTGCGTGCGTTCAAGGTGATTTATTGCCGCGTCGCTCCTAGATATTGACGGCGATGACCCCTCTCAGGCATTGACCCCCGGAGGCATTGGTGACCCCAGGAGACATTGGTGACCCCAGGAGACATTGGTGACCCCAGGAGACATTGGTGACCCCAGGAGGCATTGGTGACCCCAGGAGACATTGGTGACCCCCGGAGGCATTGGTGACCCCAGGAGACATTGGTGACCCCAGAAGACATTGGTGACCCCAGGAGACATTGGTGACCCCAGGAGGCATTGGTGACCCCCCGGAGACATTGGTGACCCCAGAAGACATTGGTGACCCCAGGAGACATTGGTGACCCCAGAAGACATTGGTGACCCCCTGGAGGCATCGCCAGTGGCCCTGGAAAGTTTGAAATTTTCTCCACAAATTTCGCAATCGTGTCAAGGGTGTTTTATGGAGCGACGGTAAATATCGCAATCTTGAGTGCTATTTTAATGGTCCTGGTGGCCACCATTTTCGTAACGAAGAATAAATTGTAAAAAAATAGTTTTAGAAAATAGAGTTGATAGAGGGAAATGTTTTTCTTTTTTACTCTGAGTTTGTGGATGAGAATAGTACAATTTCCTACTGTAAATACTACGTAAACAAACGCTGAGTACATATGTGAGTTTAGGACTGTAAATCACACTATAAACAAACGCTGAGTACATATGTGAGTTTAGGACTGTAAATCACACTATAAACATACGCTGAGTACATATGTGAGTTTAGGACTGTAAATCACACTATAAACATACGCTGAGTACATATGTGAGTTTAGGACTGTAAATCACACTATAAACAAACGCTGAGTACATATGTGAGTTTAGGACTGTAAATCACACTATAAACAAACGCTGAGTACATATGTGAGTTTAGGACTGTAAATCACACTATAAACAAACGCTGAGTACATATGTGAGTTTAGGACTGTAAATCACATTATAAACAAACGCTGAGTACATATGTGTGTGTGTTTAGGACTGTAAATCACATTATAAGTACACAAAAATTAGCTATTAAAGTTGTACAAAAATGCATTTTGGGACCTGAAGTATATGTACTCTGAATACAAATCATTATTGTAAGTATTTTGACTTTTTTTCTGGATAGCAGTATCATTGTGCGTATATTACATTCAATATGTGAATGTAATTACATGCAAGGTAATTACATGTAAAGATATACATGTGTATGTTTTTAGTGTATACGAGTTGGAGTACTCTATTGCTCAAGTGCAAGGTTTACAGTAGAGCTCCACATTAGTAAGTTCTTCATTAGTGTTTCAAATAGTGTATTGACCAATATGTCTAGAGTTTTTGCTCGTTGTTAATTAAATTTCCATAGTACCCTAAAGGTATTGGGCAGGATAATTCTCCATTAAATTTACCCTATTCTTTTGGTATGAGTTTTTTTTAACATATAAACAGGCATCAATATTTTCTTTTCACCCGAGCACAACCTGTAGAAAAAATATGAACTAAACTCATTAATTCAATGACAGAATAACATCGAGTCTGTAATCAAAATTTTAATTAAAAACCATTACTGTAATTTCACTGCCTGGAGAATGCACTACACAACAACAGGAGAATTGCAGAGTTTACTGGTCTACCATTATCAGGCAGCATGTTAGACTTATCGAGTTACCCCCTAGTGAAGGGAGAGGCGGTGCCGCCAGGTCTCTTATCGGATTACTGGCTACACCGAACGTGCTAAACCTGCCCCGTGTCCTTGCGAGTGTAGCCTAACCTAACCTAACCCAATAACGTTGAGTAACTGTGTAGCCAAATACAGCGACTGTGTCTTCACATACAGTAACTCTGTGTATCGATATACCACATCTTTATATTCATACACGGCATTGGTGTGTGTTGCCCAAACCATTAACTTTATGTATGCGTATCTCCATTAAGAGAATGTCAGTTACAAAATAACATAACCCAGTAACCAAAAATATGAACTGTGCAACCAAATAAAGTAATTATTGATGAGGAGATGACTATACCATTATGATTTCATAAACTAGCAGAGTCCTCCTTGGTCTGCAACCTGGTTTGTAAAGATTTACAAATTAAATGGAAAAAATATATAATGCCACGATTAAGTCTACGGAGTTTAAACATACATTTTAACTTACTTTTCTCTGTGACTTTGTATTCAATGAAAATTCAGTTTAACATATCACCATCCTGTTATTGTCAGAATCATAATATTTTTAATATGACTATTATTGTTCGTCATTATTAGGATTCCATCATTACTGTCATTATTGACTTCCTTGCTGTCTCTAAAGTGTTACACCTCTCTGTAGCTCTTGTCTGTGTCTTCGTTATCATTTCTTGATATCTGTAGCTCTCAACAGATATCTATAACTATAGATATCAGCCTTTACATCTGTTGCACTCAACTATAGATTATCTCCAGTAGCTACTTCGAAAATTGCCACAACTATTTACTACCTAAACTTTGTCTCAAAACTTTGGTTATATTTTCCTAAATTTTATAAATGAAAACCTAAGGTCCCTGTTATGACCAGGTTTACTGGACAGCTTCTTAGAAAGAGTAACAAGGAAAAGTTTTTCCATTTCCTTTCAAACACGTAAAGGATAAAAGCGTAGAGAGGTATTACGTTGCATCACAATTTTCCACCGGAATAGGATGAACAAAATATTACATTTGGGGGAAAACCGCAACAACATTCTTTCCAGAGTTTTTCAAATCATTTTATTTTAGTCTTTTGGAAGGAGCAAGTTTTAGCTTCCTCTGATTCAAGAGTAAATAGGTTAATTGTGAACACATTCTTCCAAAGGTCACTTTACACTCTCTCAAACAAACTATTATGTACCATTGAGCTGATATGCAATCAAGACGGATCCAAGCCTGGAAGATTACATCACAAACGTGTATTAACAAAATATGTAAGTCACCCCGTTAAAAACCTCCTGGAATGACAGGGTCGTGTCTCCTTGCTGTATTATTTAGCATATATCATGGTGGAAAAAAAAAACGGGTTCAAGGCGGTGGCCCCCAGTGTTATAAGGCAGAGGGCGACATGGAACCCGAGGGAGTCGCTGCAGCTTGGTGAGGAGGAGGATGGCCGTGGCGTCAGGCCCTCTGGACTCCACATAAACATGTTACAGGAGACGTCATGGAGCGCCGCCCCCCGTAAAGTTTGGGTCGTCTTGTGCTGCAACAGCTTGTTTGCTCCAAATTGAATTTTCCTGCGCCCTGTTTTACGATGTATTGAGGAGGGTTCCGTTTTTCTCTGTTATCCGTTCGTATGGACGCCAAGGCGTAGAAGCGAAGCTCTCAGTGCAACAGTGGATTTCTTCTATTATTTGTCCTCAATTATCTTTACGTAATTGCGTCTTGAGGTAATATATAGCATGTTTTCTGTTATTATTTTTCCAATTTAGGGATTTTGTATCCATCTATAATACAAAGGGGACAGCTATTTTATGTACTGGAGGAGTTCCTTGCATGTGGAAATATATTTATGCAAATACATTATACTATATATATATATATATATATATATATATATATATATATATATATATATATATATATATATATATATATATATATATATATACACAACATACAACATGGACAATTTATTTGACCGCATTGAGTATATTTATCCTCTGAGAAATACTGCAATAATTTCAATCACATTAAAAACCATATAATAAAAGGTTTCAAATAGTGGTTGCAATTGAGGTTCCCAAAATACATGTACATAATGAAAAGTAATCGTCCCAATTAATATTAACTCCACTGCATGTATATTTCACCTTGCAGAATAATGCGAGTTTCAACTTGTAACGCTATTCACATCAGAGTCATACGAGGCATGTCAGAGTCATACGAGGCATGTCAGAGTCATTCGAGGCATATCAGAGTCATTCGAGGCATATCAGAGTCATTCAGGGCATGTCATAGTCGTTCGGGGCATGATAGAGTCATTCGAGGCACGTCAGAGTCATTCGAGGCATGATACAGTCATTCGAGGCATGATAGAGTCATTCGGGGCATGTCATAGTCATTCGAGGCACGTCAGAGTCATTCGAGGCATGATAGAGTCATTCGGGGCATGTCATAGTCATTCGAGGCATGCCAGAGTCATACGAGACATGCCAGAGTCATTCGGAGCATGCCATCCCTATAAGCAAATTGGAAGCCAGTAATTTGCATACATCAAATAATCTGTGCACTTCAAACACTACCTGCGGCATTCTACACAACACAAGTAATATACGTAAATTGAAATGTCATGCAATGCCATACACACGTCCGAGTAAATCAACTTGCATGTTGCAACAGTTACCAACAGACAACAACGGTTTCTTACCTACGGGATAACTTGGATTTGTGTTGTAATTCTGCTAAAGGAAAACTAATCCTTGATGAATTTCAAAGCTGTTCTGGATATGTTATCGCTGTATTCTGAATGATAAGATATCAATGGCAAATAATGAACTCGGATCCATTCAAAGTTCAGAATGAAGAACAAACAAATTGTTAAAACAAAATTGTTGATATAAATTTAATGAAATATTTTTTTTTTTGTTAATAAATTTGCGAACCAAAATGAAACTCTGCCAGGTATCATCTTTGGTACAAAAAACAAAATTATGAAATTTAGATGAAACCATATCATTACATAAGTTAAACATATTAAGAAATGCAATATTCCGTGCAATCATGACAGTTGTGAGTGAAGATGACTGTCAAAGGTGCCCGAGTAATGTCAAGTGTGTTCCCGGTAGTTTAATCAACACTTACACAGCTTGTCAGTGTCTGATCAGACAGACGGTCGTTAATCATTGCCTCCAATGACCGACACCTAAAAATAAAAAACCAGGACCCAGGAGCTAAAGTTCTGTCTCCGTAAATATTAATAACATACAAGCGCTGTATACATACACAAAGTACATCATTCATTTTAGCCATCCTTCTCGGGGGACTAATAAATGCACAACAATATTACAGAGGCTAAAATTATATATTACTTAGTGAATAAACAACAGGAGAAAAAATAAACCTTGTGAATCTGGGCAATAGAAGTCACTTTCCAAAGGTGGAGGCGTGCCACTATTCAGCAGTTACAATTTCTTGTGGCTCCTGCACTCCATTTGCATGACAAAGGTGCAGAGACGGCAAGAAGTATATTTCTCTCATGTATACTCGCATTCTGGACGATGTTCTACGCTACATTTTACATTCTTGCCTTCCTGGAGAAGCGAAACAGACATTCTTGATGCAGGCGATGAGTCACAATAACGTGGCTGAAGTATGTTGACCAAACCACACACTAGAAGTTGAAGGGACGACGACGTTTCGGTTCGTCCTGGACCATTCTCAAGTCGATTGTCTCCTCCACAATCGACTTGAGAATGGTCCAGGACGGACCGAAACGTCGTCGTCCCTTCAACTTCTAGTGTGTGGTCTGGTCAACATACATTCTTGACAACCTGGATGTCCGCAGACTAAGCGTATCTTGAATTCTAAGACATAGCATAATACACATTAGACAACTTCCTCACACACACACTCAATACGTCGTCCGTACAATAAAACTACTAAACATATTCGGCAGACTTCTCAATAGATTGAAACCCTTTCACAACATATTAATCACAAATCTTTACTTATGTGTTGACGCATTTTTTGACGTCTAGATGAATCTCATTAATAAAATATTAAAGCACAATATATACACAAGTTAAGCTTATTTGGCAAAACAGTCCATTTGTGAGGTATTTAAAAGTGATCTGGAAGAAATCCTCGCTAACTCTATGCTCTATACTCTAACTCTTTACAACTCTTTACTACTCATAAATGAGTAGTACAGCACGCCGGATATGGTCACTATGCTACAAGTCAAAGCAAGAACTCTGCTCCTCATCAATTATACTCTGTAGAGTTAAGACACATTGCCCTTTGAGGATTTACTAGAGACCTTCTTAACTGCATATGGGAGGTCGTAAGGCCATTATGTGTATATGAAGAAAGGCCATTGGAGAAGGCCTCTTTGTCCATACGAGGCAGCTTCTTGTTATATATCCACCTAATCTCAATTATATAAATGTCAGTCCTACTCCAGAAACAATTTGGCGTATATTAATTATAACACACAATTAAAAGTCTATTTACGCTTTGGTCTATTAATGTTAACATATGCACAGAATAAGCTGCTAATGCATTTAACATTAAAATTAATAAAGTTTGCTTTAAAATCTAAATAATTAGGAGTTTCTAAAATGGGGAATAAGCAAAGCATATTGTAGCAAAGCATATTGTAGCTTTGCATAAGCAAAGTACAAGTAGAAGGTATTATAACTAATTAACATACGTTTGACATTAAATAACAAACTGAATTTTCTCAAAATAGATGAAGTGTTTACGAATGTTGTAAGTTTGCTGTAATTGAGTTTTAAAATGTTTAGCTCGGCCCGTCCTCGCAAACAATGGTCAAATGCTCGTTATTCCAATAGCCTTCCCTCTCTACTGTTTAAGAATGAAAAATACTTAACTATTTAACTAATACTCAACTCAGTATTAGTTGAATACTAATACTCAACTTAGCTATTTAACTAATACATACTCAGTTCCCACGATTACTCAACCTGTCGTAATAGAACATCGCATTTTGACGTATACTCTACCTAAGTCCAAAAAATTGTTGTACTAGAAAATGTAAGCGGCTCACAAAATTTACTTACTGTCCCGTTTTCTGCTTTGGGTCCTCTGGTAGGTTAGGGGTAAGGGCACTTAGTTCAACAGTTTCTTTATGTTTGGAAATCTTAGAAGGACGGGACTGGATTACTACGTCCTTCACTATCTTCAACCTACCATCATAACATTGAACAATTGCAAGTTAATCCAGCTACAAATCCCCTAAATCCCTACCTCCCCCCCCCCTCCCTTCCCCACACCATTTATGAATGAAACACTTTATTTATGACTAAACTGATTGAGTTCAATACCCAGAGACACAGAGCCACTTCAAGATGTTAAACGACCAAAGATTACATTCACTTCAAACATCTATACCACCTACACCGAGTTACTCATGCCCATGCAACTTCTTGTGGTGGCTTAATGTTCATCACTCAATCAACTGAACACTGCTTTTCTCACTTTCTATGTTCGCATTGAACCTACATTAATGCTTCCCCCACGGTCTGCCATTATAAATAATTGCCAACACAACTAACAAGACCTATCCTAGGTCTAAATATTCACAAAACTACAATGAACAACAATTTATATTTGTAAAGTACTTTTGCTAATTTCCCCCAGACGTTTAAAATTTATGAACAGAGAACATGAAAGGGGAACCAGTAACCCAGGAAAGAGTACTTAAGATACAAAGGGGAAACAGAAACTTAATGTAAAAATCTCTCAATAACAGAGTAAAAACTAGATCCAAGCTAATGCCCCTACACTAGAAGAAAAGGATAAAACATAAGGAGAAAAGCAACAGATCAAAAAACAGATAATGAAACTGACAACAGGTGAGGAATCATTCACTTAGAAAACATTGAGAAGTTGGCAAGGAACTCACCTGGAGATTCCAGGAAGTATTCTCAGCTGAGCAAGAAGTTCCTGAATTAAGGGGGATTAGTGTCAGACCAAGTAATACTGGAAGTCTGAGATCACAGGAGATATGAGAGCGCATGATGCAACTAATCTCAGGAAAGCCGGAGGGTTTCCGTAGGATCTGGCCGTGGAAACTAAAAGAAAGATCAAAACGGTTGTGCTCGCTTCTGTAACAATAACACGGTGATAACAATTCACTGGAAACGGAACTTGCAGAGCTGGGAGACAGAAAATGAATGGTCAGTATGCAAGAGTATGCACTGAACAACAGTATGCACTGAACAACAGTATGCACTGAACAACAGTATGCACTGAACATCAGGATAGCATCACTTGCATATCAAACAAGATGACGGAAAAGATAACAAGAAGACTGAACATCTGTGGTCTCTTATAACACCAGCAGAGTTTTAGAGTCGGGAAATATGATGCGTTACTAACTTTAAAAGAGCTCTATATCGGGCCAGCAAGATCAGATGAAAAAGAAAGGTATATTTTGAGAATATATCTTTAATGGGTTAGGAATATACGTTTAATATATTAGGGGACATAGGGGACGTAGGTGGACACTAGTACTGAAATGAGCCATAGATATTAGCAAGACGTTTCAGTGACATTAATCAAGATGCTTTTGAAGTTTCAGTGACATTAATCAAGATCCTTTTGAAGTTTTAGTGAAATTAGTTGTTTCAAATGTACGTAAGACAATGTCCAAGCTCGGGAACCTGTACACTAGTTCATTAAAGTTTGCAATGCTGGACGAAAAACTCCCAACTCTGGCGAGCAAATTTACCCGAGAACACCTACACGCACGCACGCACGCACGCACGCACGCACGCATGCACGCACGCACGCACGCACGCATGCACGCACGCACGCACACACGAACCAAAAACAAGGTGTCAGTGATGACCCCCATTCATCAATGTTTACCGACACCAACGTTATTAGAGAAAAAAAAACACCTTTGGCTATATACCACCAACCATACCCCTTGCTCCGTCAGTTCCCATCACGGCTTCGATAATTACATGTCATGAACCCGCCTGTCGCGGCGTGTGTAACAGAGCCCCTCCCGCGTCTCTTGCCACGTAGATGGAAGGGGTGAGAGACTGTCTCCTTCATGGCTGGTTTCTGCGAGTTTATCCAGGAGAGAGGCCGTCTAGGATAGGTTTAGAGACGTTTGGGCACCTTTTCTTATTCTCGATACCTCTATTTATCTAACAGTAAATAAGTACCTGGGAAAAGGTAACTGTTGAGCATTTTTTTATGGGGGGAGGAAGGTTCAGTATTGCTCTAGGGGGGAAAAATTCGATACGCCTAAAAGGCTTCCTGTCCCAGACATGGGGAAAATGGGAAATCAGTTGATAAAAGCAGCAGCTACTAACCAACCACAAAGTATACTCTAGTCCTTGACATAGTTCCGGACTACACTAAAGTGAAGAAACTGTAACTAGCTGTAACTAAAGCTACAGATAGTTAGCCGTGATTCACACCTGTAAGAAAACAAAAAGAAAACGGCACAAGGCCTATCTCCCCCATACGAGGCGGCTTCCATATACCTCCATCCACATCCATATACATCTCCAACGTGCGACTGAAACAATCCACCGATTCTATTTTATGTTACCCGGTAATTTGTTTCACGAAGCCATAAATTATTATGGCCTTCCCTATCTGTTAATGGCCATGTCCTCGTGCTATGGTGACAAGTAATTAATGTACTTTTTTATGTAAACTTTCCCAATTATAAATGAGCAATTTATAAAGTCTTTGATTTGAGTATTGTCCTATTATCAACTCTATTATCTATAATAGGGTTAATATACTGAGGGAAAAGTACGTGGAGTGTTTGATGAATAGGAAGAGTTAATGATGGGAGAGAAGATATATTCTCTTATATTCACATATATTGGGAGAGAAAAATAAAGATGTAACAGGTTTATAAATCTGGATGCGAGATGAAGGCTCTCTGACTTGTATATGGTGAGAGAGAGAGTGAGAGAGTGAGAGAGTGAGAGAGAGAGAGAGAGAGAGAGAGAGAGAGAGAGAGAGAGAGAGAGAGAGAGAGAGAGAGAGAGAGAGAGAGAGAGAGAGACAGACAGATGCTGTGGCTTACATTATTTAACCTCTAAGGCACATTTTAGGTCGACTTTAAACATCATTATTTCCTTTCCTCGTCCATGTATCGTGCTCTTCCATCTCCTCTCCCATCCTAAACATTCTCTTTCATATTTTAGTTGTAGTTCACGAAGTTACTCTAGTTACTTTAACGTGAAGCTTTCTGTTACTTTCGGAGGATGGATGACAAGCTTCAGTGATGAGGGGACTATACTGGCATTATAGTAGCAATATAGTAGCATTATAGTAGCATTATAGTATATCCTACAAGCGATATACTAAGAGTGGAACAGAAAGTGGCTCTCATACGATATACTCACAGCATAGCAAAGACTATCGATGCTGAAATGATACAAAAAAAGAACTTGTCTTCAGCTCAGACAACCACTTCGACAGATTTACATATTTGGGGAAAGAATAGTTGGCCTTTCATGTGTAGTATCACGCTGAGATGCCTCAGGAGGAATTATTCCATTTTCTTGATGCACGGATCGAGGCAGTGGAATGGTGGTTGATGTACGGGTCGAGGCAGTGGAATAGTGGTTGATGTACGGGGCGAGGTAGTGGAATGATGGTTGATGTACGGGTTGTGTGTAGGTATCTTAGACCCTGCACCTACCTTTCCTTTTCTCCATACACACTCTTTCTCTCTACCCTCCTCCCTCTTGCTTCCCCTCTCTCTCCTCTCTCTCTCTCTCTCTGGATTACTCAGAGCCCACTCGTGGGGAAAGTTAGTTAAATTGTAGTTAATACCCCAAGAAATCGGGAGCATGGATCAGCTTTTATCCTAATGACTGAAAAGGAGCTTTGTAGAAGTGATGGATTGTTGAAATATTAGCCTGTTGTTGTCCGCAAGGTAAATCATCATCAAATCATTCGAAACCCGCGCGATTTCTTGCTTGAGTCATGATTACCAGCCAAAGAGCAAGAGTTGATTATCAGCTGAGTTGATGATCAGAAGAGCTGGGGCCAGATTCACGAAAGCATTTACGCAAGCACTTACGAATCTGTACATCTTTCCTCAATCTTTGGCGGCTTTGTTTACAATTATTAAACAGTTAATGAGCTCCGAAGCACCAGGAAGGCTGTTTATAACAATAACAACAGTTGATTGGGAAGTTTTCATGCTTGTAAACTGTTTAATAAATGTAACCAGAGCCGCCAAAGATTGAGTAAAGATGTACCCGTTCGTAAGTGCTTTCGTGAATCTGGCCCCTGATGTCTAGGAGAGTTAATTATCACCAGAGTTGATGACTTGTGTCCAACAGGAAGAAAAACGACTAAATGAACTTGATAATCTTACAGTACCAAAGTAACTTAATTCTGCAGGCGATAAGTCACAATAACGTGGCTGAAGTATGTTGACCAGACCACACACTAGAAGTTGAAGGGACGACGACGTTTCGGTCCGTCTTAATTCTGATTTCGGTAACTTCGATTTCGCTAATTCGGTAACTTAATTCTGATTTCGACGGAAAACTGTAGGTCAGTAGACAACTGGAATGACTAAAAAGTGGGCGAGAGTGTATTGCACGAGTTTAAACACAAACAAGATGTATTTTAAGGATTTAAACAAACGTCTGTGTGTCCCACATGAACTGTATCCGTCAAGTCATGATAATTATCTTCGATTTAACTGGCGAACTACAGCCAGGCTGGCTGGAAAGATTATCAAGCATTAATTAATGCTTGATAATCTTGGCATTACTTTGCATTAATTTTCAAGATTATCAAGTATGTTATAGTGAGCCAAAACCTAATAGACTATTGGACTTGGATAACTCCAAAACATAGCGGTTTAATTCTCCCTCTTTGCAGCTCTTTCTATCCCTTCACCAACCTTCTTCTTCTCTATTCCTTCTTCCTGCCTCTCTATCCCTCTCTCTGACCTCTCCCTCTCCCAACCTTCATATTGTCGTGACTCCACACACCATCCAGATGTGACTTAGTCCGGTATATCCATCAGTATCTAAAGTTATCAATATCTGACTACATATCTCTCTTACTCTTGAACCTTCCCCCCTACTCCCCCACCTCTCCCCACCTCCAACTTGGCCCCCTCCCCCCCTCCCCCCTCCTCTCCATCAACCTTCACTGCTTCTCTTCGCCTCAACCATCTCTCACTTCTCTTCATGATTGCCGACGTTCGCCTTCCTCATCTGCCAATTCCTGGTGAGGATTTGTGAGGAAAAGGCGAAGATATCAGGAAAGTGGTGGGTGATAGCGGGCCGTCGGAGGATGAAGGAGATACGCGGTGTTATCCTCCTCTCGTGACAGCTCATCCATGTGACAAGATTTTGCGCAGCTTCTAATGCCACCAAGACGGTGTCGAGGCGCTGCTGCCTGCTGCTGCTGCTGCTGCTGCGCTTGAAGCCAGGTAAAGTGTTTCAAGATTTATAACATTGAAGATATCAGAAAATGTTGAGGTCATTCAGTGGGATCGAATGTGCGTCCCTGGATACCTCGCAAACAAGGCCGTTCTTGTGATTTTGAAAGTGCACTGATATGACTAAATAGTCTTGCACAAAGTGGATGTTACTTCGTGAGCGTCAGAGAGCTCTGATCTGTGGCCTGTGTATGTGGTAGTTCAAACATTCGTGAAACGTAGATTCATCTGAATGAATCGTAGATGAATCGTAGATTGAACCTACGAATCGTAGATTCAGAATCTCATATTACGCTTCTAGATAAAAGGTGAATCAAAACAGAAGAAATGTTTTCATGGAATTCATTTTCCAGATTTTTAAAACACTAACAAAAACATTGACAAAATATTAAGCATATCCTTAAAGACAGCAAAGTTCAAATGTCTCAGAAATAAGTTTATGTCTTGCCAAAAATTCACGAAATTTCAGTGACAATACCAAAATCAGAAGGAAAACTTGCCTAGGTGTTAGAAAACTGCAAATATCAATACGTACTTCCAAAAGTTAAATTAATACAATATGAAGACCAACTGGCACATTTCAATTACTTCAATACATTAAAGAAACAAGGCCCTTAAAATTACTACAGGATTATCATCTCAAAACTGAATGATCAAGTCAAAGTTCTTTGACTATAAATGACAGAAGACCTAATGTTCAAGCTGAAGTACAATTCAAAAGCAGTATAGCAGCTGTTATAGAAAATGGAGGGGACAGATAATGAGAACTTTTAAAACAAGGGAGACTATGGCAGTGATAATATTTTACAACACACTGGTGCTCTCTCGCATGGAACACATCGTTAAGTGCTCACGATGCACACACACATTCCATATTAAGGTAGACGAAATATCAAACCTTAAGTCTTTAAACGTCCTATACTCCACACACTAAATAGGTGTGTGGAGTATAGGACCTGCTTAAGTATTTAAAATACTATAAAAACATGAAATCGCTAAACTATTGACTCTAGATCAGAGAGAGAGAGAGAGAGAGAGAGAGAGAGAGAGAGAGAGAGAGAGAGAGAGAGAGAGAGAGAGAGAGAGAGAGAGAGAGAGAGAGAGAGAGAGAGAGAGAGAGAGAGAGAGAGAGAGAGATAGCATCATTTCCATATCTAAAACAATAGGCCAGATCCAACACAATGAAATCACAATCTGGGAGAGGAAAACTGATTGGAAATGAATAATATAAAAACTGTATAAACTCCAAAGGTCGACGACTCTTCAACCTCCCAGAAAACATAAAGAATATCTCTGGAAAAAAAATTGTGAATCGTTCGAGAGGGAGCAAGGAGAAGTTCCTCTCTGAGTTGCCGGATCAGGCCGGATAGGATGGAAATGTGCGCGTTCGGATGGAGAAAACAAATAGCCTCATTGACGAGGGCAAGCACCAGGGAATCCCAGCCACACTTCGGGGTTTGCAAGAGTTGAAACACTTTTCGAAATCGACCACAGGTAAATAAGAGGTAATAGCAAATTCACCTGAAAGGGGACAGCCTGCCTAAATGTTTGCCCCCTCACCACTTCAAGTGTTAAGTAAAGGAAACTATGAGCAGAGAGCAGAGAGCACTCAGCCAGTATGACAATGAGCAGAGAGCAGAGAGCACTCAGCCAGTATGACTATGAGCAGAGAGCAGAGAGCACTCAGCCAGTATGACTATGAGCAGAGAGCACTCAGCCAGTATGACTATGAGCAGAGAGCAGAGAGCACTCAGCCAGTATGACTATGAGCAGAGAGCACTCAGCCAGTATGACTATGAGCAGAGAGCAGAGAGCACTCAGCCAGTATGACTATGAGCAGAGAGCAGAGAGCACTCAGCCAGTATGACTATGAGCAGAGAGCACTCAGCCAGTATGACTATGAGCAGAGAGCAGAGAGCACTCAGCCAGTATGACTATGCAGCGAAGGGGAGTTCGAGGGTTCGAGGACAGAACAGGAGCTGGGATTGTGGAGCCAGAATGAAGAAATATTGTGTTGACTCTCAGGGGTCGTCGCTCCAGGTTGTCGAAGCTGTTTGGTCCGCTTATCAGACAGGTTCTTAATTTGCAAAAAAAGGCTAAAGAAAATATTAGGCGAGATGAAGTCACATTAGATTACTGGTTGGAGCATTTCCCAGCCAGGTATCAACCAGGTATCAACCAGGTATCAACCAGCCTCGGCGCCTGCTTGTAATTATGTATTATGACCTAGATAGGCACCACCTATTTTGTGTGGTTGCTTGACAGCTGCAATTAGCGCGTGTAATCAAAGGTAAACTGCAAATAACATGTGGGTTAACACAGGTGATCATAAGATAGCTACGTGTAATGTGACGCAAGTGATCAGAGGTAAACAAGCAGGCACCGAGGCTGGGAAATGCTCCAACCAGTAATCTAATCACTAAATCACAAGTCGAGCCTGGCCTCGGGCCGGGCTTGGGGAGTAGAAGAACTCCCAGAACCCCATCAACCAGGTATCAACCAGGTAAACCAGGTAAACTACACGTAACGTGACGCAGGTGATCAGAGGTATTAAACTACAAGCAACATGACAACTGTGGCCAGATGTGGCACGTCAAACAAGCACCCTAATTCTCTAAGCCCAAATTAACACATTGCAGAGACCATTTCTTGCAATATGGCGTCAGTACCTTTCCCCCACACGACCATTGTGCATATTCTACCCCCCATTCCCCCCCCCCCCATATCCCTCCACCCAGTCCCCCCAACCCCTCCACCCCCATCTGACACTGTACATGTCTCCTCCTTTACGACACATAAGGTCGATCTCCAACCTGAGCGTCACTGCATTTTTTCACTAAACATGTAATTATTCGAACACATCATTACAGCTGTGTAATTCTTGCAGGTGTAGGGACACACGACAATTATAATGTAATGGTGATGATGTGATTGTTCACAGGTCTGTTATTCCCTTTGTTAAAATACACTTCCAACATTCAAGTATGTTTTACGTTATACATAGATATACATACGTATATATATATATATATATATATATATATATATATATATATATATATATATATATATATATATATATATATATATATATATATATATAACTTCCCATTGTTAAAAAAAAAAAAAAAAAAAAAATTATATATATATATATATATATATGTCGTACCTAGTAGCCAGAACTCACTTTTTGGCCTACTATTCAAGGCCCGATTTGCCTAATAAGCCAAGTTTTCCTGAATTAATATATTTTTTATAATTTTTTTCTTATGAAATGATAAAGCTACCCATTTCATTATGTATGAGGTCAATTTTTTTTATTGGAGTTAAAATTAACGTAGATATATGACCGAACCTAACCAACCCTACCTAACCTAACCTAACCTATCTTTATAGGTTAGGTTTGGTTAGGTAGCCGAAAAAGTTAGGTTAGGTTAGGTTAGGTAGGTTAGGTAGTCGAAAAACAATTAATTCATGAAAACTTGGCTTATTAGGCAAATCGGGCCTTGCATAGTAGGCTGAGAAGTGCGTTCTGGCTACTAGGTACGACATATATATATATATATATATATATATATATATATATATATATATATATATACATTATACATATACATATGTATGAATGTGCATATGTATATGTATATGGGTTTGAATGAATGCCTTTGCATGGATATATCTTCCTAAAATTCTCATCCTCCTATAAAATTATAGTACTAATATGGATGGAATGCACAAAATATGTACTGTAGTACACAAAAATAGTTAATATTTTGTACTATTGAATCACTAAAGGAGAATACAGTGAAACAGAACCCATAAGTCTAACTTTACCTCTCCTAGTGCCTAGGAAAAGCTAGATTTGATTGTTGGATACATTTTGAAGCCTATGCAAAACTAGGTAGAAAACGAATAAAGCAGATTTTGGAGAACATCAGATTGAAATACATCCACGTGGATATCCTTAAATATGTTCTAATGCACGAAAATGTACGTAAACACATGTACGAATGTGTATATGAACATGTCATTAATGACTGTACAAAATTAAGACGGAGGTGGACAAGCATCAGAAAGATAACAATCACAGTAACGAGAGCAGTCATCCCGTTTTATATCCATTAAACTGGATATTTTGGATATCCAGTTTAATGGATATAAAAACTGGATATCCCCGACGGATAAACTGGATAACTGGATATCCCCGACGAGACGAAAACTCTAAAACCACATCGATTTTCGTAGCGGATTGAACTCTGTTCTTAGTTATACTTCTTGTGTTTCGTGCATCACGAAATGTTTAGTTAGTACGCAAGTTTTGTTTATTTGTTTTTGTTTTGTTTACTGTCTGGGAGCCGGTCGGCCGAGCGGACAGCAACCTAGACTTGTGATCCTGTGGTCCTGGGTTCGATCCCAGGCGCCCGGCGAGAAACAATGGGCAGAGTTTCTTTCACCCTATGCCCCTGTTATCTGGCAGTAAAATAGGTACCTGGGTGTTAGTCAGCTGTCACGGGCTGCTTCCTGGGGGTGGAGGCCTGGTCGAGGACCGGGGCCGGGGGGACACTAAAAAAGCCCTGAAATCATCTCAAGATAACCTCAAGATACACAACCTCGTTTAATGTAGTGATTAACAGACTCGAGAACAGGGCGAAAACACAATACTGTTTTAAAGTTTTATAATGTAAGTGTTTTCTTCAGTGATAGCATGGCAGTTCACCTTTTTTGTGTGACTTTGTCCACATGTTCACTAAAAAAAGGTGTTGACAAGGTCCTGGCTCCCTTGACTGTCAATCTGTCAACCTGCTTTCAGCTGGAGCTGTATCACACAGCCCCACTGACACGGGCATCTTGCAACCTGGTTGATACCTGGTTGATGGGGTTCTGGGAGTTCTTCTACTCCCCAAGCCCGGCCCGAGGCCAGGCTTGACTTGTGAGAGTTTGGTCCACCAGGCCAGGCAACACTTGAACCAGTTAGATCACTTTCTGCCAGCGTTAAGAAACATCCCTATTCTAGTTTATTTAGTGGAGACTAAAGTTTACTCATGTCCTTAACTATGTTCGATAGTATTATAGACATGCTGGTAGGGCAGCGTGTTTGTGTAGTGGTTGTAATAATTATCCAATGTGTGATGGTCTTCATAACATCCGAATGAGCTGCATTCTTGTATAGTTATCGCAGGTCGCCAGTATAACCTTCCCCACAGCACTTAAAGTTCTCCGGAAGAGCATCTTACTCGCCTACAGCACCACCCACAGTCAACACTTTAATGAAATGCAGTTACTCATTCCGTGCAAGTCTGTAAGCACGCTGTAGAATGCTCTTTTCCTGTCTGCTCCAGAAATGAAGTACGTTATTTACTGTCTGCTGGAGGGCTGTAGTACGCTGTTTACCTGTCTGCTGGAGGGATATAGTACACAATTATCTGTCTGCTGTTACTCATGTTACTGAGAGGCTCCAAAATTCCAAGCCTCCCTTAGTGGGTCTTCCACCACACACACCACGTGCGTGTGGTGTGTGTGTGTGTGTGTGTGTGTGTGTGTGAGTGTGAGTGTGTGTGTGTGAGTGTGTGTGTGTGTGTGTGTGTGTGTGTGTGTGTGTGTGTGTGTGTGTGTGTGTGTGTGTGTGTGTGTGTGAGTAAATCACGAAAAATAAACACGTGATTAAAAATGTGACAGTGTCAGACCAACCCGTTCTCGCAAATTCGTAAAGTCAATATTGACTTATTAACTACGTGCATAGGTGATATACTAAACATAATAGATACCCTTAAAAAGATTCATAGAAAACACCGACCTTACCTAACCTTGTTAGTATCTTAAGATAAGCATCTTATTGCTTCGTAATTACAATTATTACTTAACCTATGCCTATTATAGGTTAGGTAATAATTGTAATTACGAAGCAATAAGATGCTTATCTTAAGATACTAACAAGGTTAGGTAAGGTCGGTGTTTTCTATGAATCTTTTTAAGGGTATCTATTATGTTAAGTATGTCACCTATGCACATATTTAATAAGTCAATATTGACTTATTAAATTTGCGAGAACGGGTTGGTCAGACCACGGAGGAAAATTGAAACAGGAATTTCCTTAAGTACTTTCGTATATTAATACATCTTCAGAAGGAGATGTATTAATCTCCTTCTGAAGATGTATTAATATACGAAAGTACTTAAGGAAATTCCTGTTTCAATTTTCCTCCGTGGTCTGACACTGTCATATGTGTATATATATATATATATATATATATATATATATATATATATATATATATATATATATATATATATATATATATATATATATATATAACCGAAAACTCACACCCCAGAAGTGACTCGAACCCATACAGCCAGGAACACTATGCAACTGGTGTACAACTGAGTTTTCGATTGCATATATGCCTGGGGACCATTCAGGCAGCTATCAATTTTGCTAGAAGAATTTTTTTTAAATTGTGTTAAGATAAAACACGATGGACAGTGAAGTTGCTAAATCTTAGGAAAGGAATTCATCACACTTTCTTACGGGAAGCTGGTGAAAGATGCCTATTGGTTGAGGGAGCCAAGGAGGCTTTGTTTGTAAGATCTGTTTACAAATACTTCAATTTACACAAAATTTCCTTTTTTTACAGAGAGCTCTAGCAGCTCTTTGGTTTCGCCTCTCAAAGTTTCAATCAGCAAGTGATTACTGGTCCCCACTTTACACTCGATGATTACAAATCCACTTGTTAGCCTCTGGATCAAGACGTCACACTCTCCATTAATGGAGCGATTCGTCTTCATAAAAAGCATTTGTATATCCCCCACTGGAAGGACGATGATGTCTGTGGAAGATGATGATGTAAAATGAGGAAACTAATGTCTGTCTTGAGGTAAACTCCATGGCTGAAGTAAACTCCAGGGGTGAAGTAAACAAGAGCAAGGTATAACAGAAAGCCCCCGGCTCAGTGTGGAGACCATCGAGGCTCGGTACTACATTATCCACCTCAATAAAAGAGAATGGTCGTGTCTGTGTCCGTGGAGCGTTGGCCAGATGTCTGATGTTACTGACCTTGTAGGATGACTGTTGGAGGAGGGCAGGTGGTGAGGGAGAGGGCAGGTGGTGAGGGAGAGGGCAGGTGGTGAGGGAGAGGGCAGGTGGTGAGGGAGAGGGCAGGTGGTGAGGGAGAGGGCAGGTGGTGAGGGAGAGGGAAGGTGGTGATGGAGAGGGAAGGTGGTGATGGAGAGGGAAGGTGGTGAGGGAGAGGGAAGGTGGTGATGGAGAGGGAAGGTGGTGAGGGAGAGGGCAGGTGGTGATGGAGAGGGAAGGTGGTGATGGAGAGGGAAGGTGATGAGGGAGAGGGCAGGTGGTGAGGGAGAGGGGAGGTGGTGAGGGAGAGGGAAGGTGGTGATGGAGAGGGAAGGTGGTGATGGAGAGGGAAGGTGGTGAGGGAGAGGGAAGGTGGTGATGGAGAGGGAAGGTGGTGATGGAGAGGGAAGGTGGTGAGGGAGAGGGAAGGTGGTGATGGAGAGGGAAGGTGGTGAGGGAGAGGGAAGGTGGTGAGGGAGAGGGGAGGTGGTGAGGGAGAGGGAAGGTGGTGATGGAGAGGGAAGGTGGTGAGGGAGAGGGGAGGTGGTGAGGGAGAGGGGAGGTGGTGAGGGAGAGGGGAGGTGGTGAGGGAGAGGGAAGGTGGTGATGGAGAGGGAAGGTGGTGAGGGAGAGGGCAGGTGGTGAGGGAGAGGGAAGGTAGTGATGGAGAGGGAAGGTGGTGATGGAGAGGGAAGGTGGTGATGGAGAGGGAAGGTGGTGAGGGAGAGGGAAGGTGGTGAAGGAGAGAGGGAAGGTGGTGAAGGAGAGAGGGGAGCTCGAAGAGAGCGTTACGAATGATCGTTATCGCTGCAAACGAAGGAATTATATCTCAAACTAAATAAGGTTGACGTTTGTCAACTTTACTCAGTATAAATTAGGATAAGAACACAATCTCTTCCATAAGACAATAACCAAACCATTAGCGCCAAATGTATATAAAGCACAAATGTATATAAAGCATAAATGTATATAAATGAAAAGTAAGAAATGTTAAAACACTTCTCAAACATACTTTCTATAGAGGTAAAGTCATGTATATAAGAACCTTATTACGAGGAGAAGCGATACGCCAAATATACCTATTGGCACCTAGAAAGGTTATAAGAACAAGAATCGAGATAAAACTTATGGAAAGAATATTACCCAACCACTTGGATTACCAGATATCGAACTCCGACCTGCAAAAAAGTGTGGCCTTTAGACTGTACCCACCAGTCCAAGTAGTTTTGAATTCTATTTAGGTGAATCTTCAATGTAATCAAAACCTATATTTTATACAAACTGCCAGAAAACCCTCTCTTTTTCTGGGAATATAATGACCGTTTAAGCATTTCTTACCCTACCTGGAAGACGTTTGCCAGCCGAACACACCTTTCTTGCCTTACCTGGGAGAAATTGTGGCCTGTTAACGAAGCCAACGTACCTGCAAAAACAAAAAAAAAATGGTCACTATATTAATTTGTTAAAATTATCCTGACCTTTCTAAAACCTGGATAAAACTCTATTCAAAGGCACGTGAGGATTCCAATATGCTCTCACGCTTCCAAAGCAATAATACATCGCTCGCATACAACAATGCACATACACACATGCACGTAATGGGATTAAATGCACTAATGTAAACGAATTTCAAGGTATAAAGGTAATTAGTATTCACTTCACTCAAGGGTGGCTTTTATAGATCAACAACAACCTTGGACACGCATTCGTGGCGCCCTTTTAGTCGAGCTCAATTGTTTTTTATCGATTCTTTTTTTTCTATAATTTATTTTTGACGTGTATTTTCTTGGCGGTTTTATATATATATTTGCCTATTAAATTATTCAATTTTTTTAGATTATTCTCTGTCTAAATTTTAAAGAATTTATTTCAGTTCCTTGTAGAAAAAAGTATAGCGAATATACTATATTTTCCTAACTAGAAAGATCTATTAATTACCAGACAATTATCTCTTAATAATGTATATCCTCATGGCAGGTGAAGAGTTACGTGCGACGTCACAGATGATGAATCCCAGCCTCAGTCACATCTCCCTTATCACACCCCCTACCACACCCCAATCACAGCCCCAGCCACACCCCCCAATCCTTCCCCCACCTTCAAGAAGGTGTTGAAGACACAACTCGTAAATTCTCCTCATTATGAGGAAAACAGCCTCATCAGGAACTACCTGTACCAACTGAACCTAACGACTCCTGCATCTGCTTACCCAAGAACGTGTTATTGTGCCGACTACACCAAGCAGGAGGATGCCGGAGCCCCACGACCGGCCTACACACACCAGGGATAAGAAAAAGGGAAACCATGAGATGATTCCAAGAAATGTCAAACACCTCTAAAAAGATTTCAGGAATGTGCGATAAGTACACGTAAGTATATGTTGACCAGACCACACACTAGAAGGTGAAGGGACGACGACGTTTCGGTCCGTCCTGGACCATTCTCAAGTCGGTCTATACTTTAGCCACGTTATTGTGACTCATCGCCTACACGCGTATATTATACATACAGGAGTGTATGGATACATTATTCATGTATGATGCCTTATACATTGTTCATGTATGATACTTTTTTACATTATTCCCACGTATAATACTTTATACATTATGTATAATACTCTCATACTTTAAGAGAGAATGTCTGGTATTTCGTCAGCCTTGGGTATAATCTGCTAATCTGGATTAGGTTATACCCCTGGGTATAACCTAAGCTAATATACTTTTGTCTTCAGATTATAATACAGGTTAGTATTAAGTTTTCTTCAACATATAACCAATTTATTTAATTTTAACCATTCTTTCGTTACTATCTGATGATGACTGATACAGATTAAGCCACCCAAGAGGTGGCTACGGGCACTGAATAGCCCGTAAGTACTATCTGGGTGCAGTTTGCGCTAATAGCAAGCTGTGGAGAGAGGTGTGCATTACCACTTCTATGCAGAGGGGGGAGGGGGGGGGAGTCCAGCGAGCCGCTAATGGAATGAGACCCGTTGTTTGGCTGCATTGAGTGCGAAAGCACCCCCTTAAAGGTGACCCCTCTGTCTATTGTCACCTCCTTGGCTCTACACCTGCCTCTACACCTGCCTCTACACCTGCCTCTACACCTGCCTCTACACCTGCCTCTACACCTGCCTCTACACCTGCCTCTTTTCACTCAACAATTTTTAATGTATGTTACCCCGTCCCTCCCTCACTCTCTGTCTCTTTCTCTGTCACCCATTTTTATAAGAAATTTAAATATTATTGGTTTATTTGCGTGTGTAATTTATTGTTTTTTGATATATATATATATATATATATATATATATATATATATATATATATATATATATATATATATATATATATTACGCTTTTGGGCCGCGTTCTTTGACAGGAAAACAAGAGGCACTGTGCCTCATAGGAATGTGTGTGTGTACTCACCTAGTTGTGCTTGCGGGGGTTGAGCTTTGGCTCTTTGGTCCCGTGTCTGAACTGTCAATCAACTGGTGTACAGATTCCTGAGCCTACTGGGCTCTATCATATCTACATTTGAAACTGTGTATGGAGTCAGCCTTCCACCACATCACTTGCCTAATGCATTCCACTTGTGTGTGTGTGTGTGTGTGTGTGTGTGTGTGTGTGTGTGTGTGTGTGTGTGTGTGTGTGTGTGTGTGTGTGTGTTTAGTTACCTAGGTCAAATTACCTATGTGTAGTTACAGGGTGAGAGCTACGCTCGTGGTGTCCCGTCTTCCCAGTACTCTTTGTCGTATGACACTTTGAAACTACTGACACCTTTGGCTTCAGCACATTCTCCCTTAGCTTGTTCCAACCGTCTACCACTGCAAAAAAAAAATATATATATATATTTTTTCGGCACCTTTGTTTCCTTAGCTTGTTCGTGAAGTTGCTGGTTTCAGGAATTCCTCTTTGTCAATTTGGTCGATTCCTGTTAGTATTTTGTAAGTGGTGATCATATCACCTAGCTTTCTTCTATCTTCAAGTTTTGGTATGTTTAACGCCTCTAGTCTTTCCTCGTAATTTTTATTTTTCAGTTCCGGAAGCCATTTTGTAGCATGCCGCTGCACATCTTGCAGTTTATATATATAAACTGCATATGTGCTTCTCTTATGTGTTAATAAATATTCCCAAATGTCTCATATATATCATCTTATTGTTCCATCTGCTCATCACTCAAGCAATACACACACAACTGTCAATATACTTTTAACAGGAACTCTTTTGAATGTGTTATAAGAATTATGTATAAAATTTATACAGTTTGAACAATAACGCTGAATATTACAAAAGAAAGTTAGTTAATTGATTTCATTAATGCATATTCAGAAATTTGTATGCAAGACGATGTTGGTAACCTGATGATCAATGGTTTGGAATTTTATTTTAATACGGGAAAAAATTAATTCTTCCAGATTAATAATTAATAGATAATAATTATTGTGTCATAGTGTGAGTTTTTAATGTTAATTAAACTGATATTTAATCCTATATGTTACGTTTACTACATCAATTATAAATTATATATATATATATATATATATATATATATATATATATATATATATATATATATATATATATATATATATATCTTTCTCTTTATCCCACATTCTATAATATAACCCAAGAAAAATTATGAGATATAATGATAATAAACGGGGACATATACAGTATACCACAATATATCAACATTTCCCATTTGTCTGTCTCTTGCTCTGAAGACATTCCCCCCCCCCCCTCGCTCATGATCCCCCCCCCCCCCTCTTCCCCCTTACTCTGAAGCACCTAAATTAATTGCTCTGAAACACCTCCGTCTTTCTCTGAATTACCCCATTGCCCTAGAATAAATTTCCCCTCACAAAGTAAACAGGTGAACTGATTTACAGGTAAAGTTCAGATGCAAGTTGATGGTAGTCGTGAATTTACTATTAAACTCTACACACACATTATAGCCGTTTTTTTCCAGTCATGATGCAACATATCTTCATATTTTCTGTTGCATACAAATGAGCCTCATTAACCCAGATATGCCAGGATGTATACACATTTCCCCTGATTTGCCCACAGTAGATAGATATCAAGTGATCTGCTTAATTCAGTTGAGCATGAATATGCACATACTTTATAAAGATCGAACTCCGTCAATATTCGAATTGTTAAGAAAAATCCTGTTTAAATATTTAGAGAGAGTTATTTCGTCAGTTTTAGTATATTCAAATGATTAATAGAATCTAATTGGGTTGGAATTCAAATCTACGAGAAATGCAAGTTTGGCAGTGTTTAGATACTGAGTAAGTGGGAGGGAGGGAAAGATAGAACTCTGAACATCCTAGTAATATGTATTCCAGTTATTATTTGAGTCTTCAGAAGAGATCACGATGGTTGTTGCAAGGCACTTATTCTTCCACAGGGGAAAGGTTTCCGAAGAAGAATACACCGAGTACCTAATAACGTACTAACCCAAGCAACGCATCTAAGCACAGATGGATTTTTGCGAGGCGTTGTTTTTTTAATATAATACTTTGTAATCTGTACGTTGGGGGGGGCCATATCGTATATAATGAGACGTACTTGAGAGAACGGGACGCTTCATCTCAGCTTCTGAGGCACATACCTGGCACGCGTCACGTGTGTGAACAGAAGAACTGTTCCAGACGCAGGTTCGAATCCTCGTCACTGCCCTTGTGGATTTGTTCAGAAGAAATGTCTTTCAGTAGCTGTTGCAATCGAGGCGATGAAAGACAACTCAAGATGGCGAAGCAAAACATTCAGGAACATTTTAGAGAAGTGTGCATAAACTAAACATAGTGGAAATTAAAAAACAACGTAATATATATGGCAGAAATGTTATTACTTATGTGCAGATGATGAATCACAATAACATGGCTGAAATATGTTGACCAAACCACGCACTAGAAAATGAAGGGACGACGACGTTTGGGTCCATCCTGGACCATTCTCAAGTCGATTCACATTCGACTTGAGAATGGTCCAGGACGGACCGAAACGTCGTCGTCTCTTCATTTTCCATTGTGTGGTCTGGTCAACTTATTACTTATGTCTTCAATTATGCTTTTTTTTCTATGTTCTGCATATGTGTTATTTCACTTGTATCCTCAGTAGTTCAGAGCACGAATTACTGACAGTGATATTGAGAAAACACCAAGATGATCCCCTGGATACAGGGAATAAACATGTAAAGTAATTATTGTTTTTTTCTTTCTGGAAAGCTAATATTAAAAATATAAATAAAAAATAAGTCAAGAAACTAAATTCAAGCTTGGGGCATTATTTATTATTAAAATAGTTCGCGTATTGAACTCAAGAAGGACCTTGAACTTGAAATAATGCGTTCGTTTCCTTTACATTATTTAAACATATATGAAGATCAAGTTAGAACTTCGTAAACAAGTCGTTTCGCGTCTTCGAATAAATTCTATATTCGGTAATTTGTTTTAATTTTTAATAATTGTTTATATGTGAAAACTATTTAAAAATCTGCGTGTAATTTTATTCTACAACACAGTACGTTAAACAATTGTATGTTGGAAATTATAAGACAAGTTGAGATACATTACATGATTGTTTTCCAATATACTTGAATACAAAAGGTATGCTTGAAGAAAATCATAAATGAATACCATGTATGCTAGTCATGCATATGCGAGTACTACCAACATATTAAGTGATGGGAGACCATTATATATATAGACTCAAGGAGCGACGTTTAGAGAGTCCGTCATCTCAAGCGTACATAACATCATTACAATGTTACTAAACTTCCTAAACCTGATTTTACCGTAGACCCACCAACAGAAAACGGGACATCACGTCAACTTTGCGAGCCGCTATGATTTTCAGTGCAACAGATTTCGTCCTTATGGGATTTATACTTCTAAATACGATGTACTATTCGAGAGGAATTGTCGTTAAACGGAACAGTTCGATACACCTGTTCACCTAATAACAAGTAGGTACCTGGGAGATTGGTTGCATCCGTAGTGTGATTAGTTGTTGGATTACGAGGCCGTTTTAATTTGCTTAAATGGCTGCCTTTCTCCTCCCCCCAAAAAAGGCGAAAACATAACAGCCCTTCAATGCACAACAGACTACATTGACAATATTTAAACAAACAGGCGCCGTATTTTCAATCTAAACTTTGTGCTACATCGGAACATTTTTTGTAAATAAAAAAAGTTGCGAGTGAAATTATTAATGTTCGAGTGATGTACATTCGAGCAAAGGCCTGGATGCTGCGATGTTCCCTTTCATTACCCCGTCTCTTTAGTCATGACAATTGTATCATACAATATAGTCTATTATTGGCCCCAAAAATCACAGCAACTGTTGATAAATTCAGTGAACAAACGGAATTAACTATTCTCATTGAATGTGACGTTAAATATATGACGGACTGTCATATATTATTGCGTTGCAATGGATGTTGAGTCAGTAGTCATGGACACAAGAGTTGCATCATGAGCTGTCCAAGATCTTGGTCAATAATGGTTTCTTCAATGGTTATGTCCAAGACATCATAAAAATAAGGCAAGGTGTGCAAGAAGCAATGGAGCAACTAATACAGCAATACCTGTACTTCCAATAAAATTGTTCTACAGAATCCACTTCCTCACGGCCTACAAAGCGGAGGAAAGAGCCCTGTTGACCAGACCACACACTAGAAGGTGAAGGGACGACGACGTTTCGGTCCGTCCTGGACCATTCTTAAGTCGATTGTGAACCCTTTCGATTGCGATCGAAAGGGTTTGAGAGAGAGAGAATCATTGAGAGGAACGCTACCCCCAACTGACGTCTATCTTGAGGTTATCTTGAGTTGATTTCGGGGCTTTAGTATCCCCGCGGCCCGGTCCTCGACCAGGCCTCCACCCCCAGGAAGCAGCCCGTGACAGCTGACTAATTCCCAGGTACCTATTTACGTCAACCAAAAGATAAAACTAACAATATTATTATAGGAGTAAGAAAACCGCCACCTTGCTCATGAAGAAGTCTCCCGACACCAAGAAAAACACCTTGAAAGAGACCAACGTTGTCTTACACTTTCAAGTGTAAAGTAAACTTTGAGTGTATTCACACCGTGAAGCTGGGTACACCTGTATACTGTATCCGCTGGTGTGTAGGACACACCTCTGCTTAATACGCACCCTTATTTTATATGCATATTTAATGGCTTAAATTAAGGTTTCATTAGAGATTTATTATAAGAGACATTAAAGAGGACTTTTCCTTATTACTATGTGAGCATCAAGGTCAGGAATTAGAAGCTAAAAAGCAAACTATGCTGAATGAAAATAATAAGGCGCAAAATTATTCATCTTGGTTGATTTATTTACTTAAACAAATATTACCCATGAAATTTCTACAAATTTAGAAAAAAAATTACTCATATTTTTAAAGAAAAAAAAAACATCATAGATCTCGCTTCAGAATTGAATATGCAAGTTAATTAAAATTTAATCATTTCGGAACCTTTTCTGCTATTAAAAATATTTAAATATTTGAATTAATTAGGCAGAATTGACACTTCAAGGCCACCCATGTCACTTCGACGACAAGACACTCCTTGCAAGACTGATTGCTTCATTTTCTGAAAATTAAGTAGTCCTAGCAATTTGCCTTGGAGACGACCAGTGTTGTTGGATATTGTGATCTGTGTTGTGGAGTGTTATTGCACGAATGTATGTCTTTCAACATTACAAATTGATACCTCGCAAGCATTAAATCTTACCTCTAACCCAGGAGTTCTCACCCATCATTCAAGTGGGGTGAATGAGTGGGTGACTGCTGCATCTCCCACTCAATAGTCATCCCCCCATCGAACAGTCAGAACTCCCCAAGCTCTTACACCCACCTACAAGAGCCACCCCCCCACCCATCACCTGGCACCCCATCACCACCCTTCCCCACCCCCTTCACCACCTCCCATACGAAACAAATACTCCCCCAACCTGACAGTCAACAGAATATCACATTGCTTTATCCCCTTTAACTTGCAAAATTCAAAAGGAATAATAATTCGCGTTAACTGTGCGTAACAATTGCCCTATTAGCACTCAAGCAGCGCTTAGATGCGACATGCTAATTACCGCAGCGGTATAAAACGTGAAAGCGTGAACACTATTCAGTGTGAAGAAGAGTTAGGAACTCTTTCATTCAAGTCTCTTTAAAGAACGTCTGGCTTTGTCTTGCCATGCTTATTGTGTAATTTTTTATGACTTTTATTATCGTGGTTTAAATCCTGGTTTGTAAAAGTTCTCCATATTTAATGTTATTCATAGTACATTTGTCCTACACTTTATACATACGCACGCACACACATACGCACCATTCTTCAGGAATCTGTACACCTGTTGATTGACGGTTGAGAGGCGGGACCAAAGAGCCAGAGCTCAACCCCCGCAAACACAACTAGGTGAGTACAACTAGGTGAGTACACATCAATGATCTATAAGAGATGGGGGAAAGTTTTATTTTAGCGTTTAGTGGGAAAATGAATAAACGCAGGTTAGAGATACAAACCTCTATTCATAATATTAAAAGTAAATATGATAAGGAAATAGTCAGGAGTCATTGTATTAGTCAACCGGCGACAAGAAGAGCCAGGTGAAAGAGATAATGCTCGATACTGCTGGCACAAGTAGGTGAGTATACACACACATTTCAAGTATAGATATGATAGAGCCCAATAGGCTCAGGAACCTGTACACCTGTTGATTGACGGTTGAGAGGCGGGACTAAAGAGCCAGAGCTCAAATCCCGCAAGCACAACTAGGTGAGTACAACTAGGTGAGTACACACACAAACACACACACACACACTACGGGGACCTCGTAGCCTGGTGGATAGCGCGCAGGACTCGTAATTCTGTGGCGCGGGTTCGATTCCCGCACGAGGCAGAAACAAATGGGCAAAGTTTCTTTCACCCTAAGTGCCCCTGTTACCTAGCAGTAAATAGGTACCTGGGAGTTAGTCAGCTGTCACGGGCTGCTTCCTGGGGTGTGTGTGTGTGGTGTGGAAAAAAAAAAGTAGTTAGTAAACAGTTGATTGACAGTTGAGAGGCGGGCCGAAAGAGCAAAGCTCAACCCCCGCAAAAACACAACTAGTAAACACACACACACACACACGTGTGTGTGTGTGTGTGTGTGTGTATGTGTGAAAGCTTCATACTTCATTATTAGCTGACCAGAAAGTTTTAGGCAATATACTTAAAGTTTGTTAGTGAAGTTGCTGTCTTTAACTTGCCACCACTGAACTTTTTTTTTTAATATGCAAATCTTTTTCCCTCAGATCGTCTTAAGAGTTTTAATTACTCGCATAACTTTAGTGCCAGATTTTCCAAACTTTGTATAATATTATGAATATCTTTCTTCATTTACAATTCATTATATGATTTATTTATTACAATTATCACCCAGCCATTTTTCCCTCCCTCCCCCCTGGCCCTCCCAGACTTTCACTCGGTTAAACCTAAAATGTTTATTTTCTCGTCACAATTTAATGTTTCCTTGTCAAGTATATATATATATATATATATATATATATATATATATATATATATATATATATATATATATATATATATATATATATATATATGCAGAATAACCACATATGAAAAATAGAAAATGCTTAACGCGTTTTCGGCTAATTCGCCTTCATCAGAGCAAAGTAGAATCTACTTTGCTCTACTAGAATCTACAAAGATTCTACTTTGCTCTGATGAAGGCGAATTAGCCGAAAACGCGTTAAGCATTTTCTATTTTTCATATGTGGTTATTCTGCATACTTGGATCAGTGTTTTTGTGATCATTGTTGCATATATATATATATATATATATATATATATATATATATATATATATATATATATATATATATATATATATATATCCTTAATCCTAATTTTTCCGCGAATTCTTAAACACCCAGAAAACAAAACATTTTGTTTTGTTAATTTGCGATGTAGTTAATAATTAGCTTTGTCGAGGGACAGGCAGCCTGTGTATGTGTATACTTTTATCAGGTTTCCCACAAGGTCGAACTACTGATCCTACCCCAAAACGCCTGTTCAACCTAGTTTCTTGAATAGTACATCGTATTTTGACGTATAAATCTAAATCCCCAACATCTATAATTTGATGTACCGGGCGGGCTGTCCCGTTTTCTATTCGTGGATCCTCGGTTAGGTTAGGTTCGGTCAATTCAATGCATTAGTTTAGTGTCGCTGTGACAACGCAAGAGGATTGGATAACCTGTTTAGTGCTAGGTGAACAGAAACATTAGGTGAAAGGACACAACACCCAACCACTTCTGTCCCGCCCGAGACAGAAAAGTCGAGAACAAGCCCAATTGTACTAACTTTTATCAATTATATTTTAATTGGTAAGTCACGTGTCATAATTAATGAGTTGTATAATTATTTTGATTATCACAGGAAAGAATAACAATAAAATACTTTCTCTTGTAGCAAAAGTATATTATATATATTTGTAAAAAATAGATTTGCATGTCTTCTTATCTTGAGGTTATCTTGAGATGATTTCGGGGCTTTAGTGTCCCCGCGGCCCGGTCCTCGACCAGGCCTCCACCCCCAGGAAGCAGCCCGTGACAGCTGACTAACTCCCAGGTACCTATTTACTGCTAGGTAACAGGGGCATTCAGGGTGAAAGAAACTTTGCCCATTTGTTTCTGCCTCGTGCGGGAATCGAACCCGCGACACAGAATTACGAGTCCTGCGCGCTATCCACCAGGCTACGAGGCCCCAAATGAACGGTTGAATGAACAATCTAATTTTCCTTCAACTGAAGCACCAAAACATTCCATATATACACAGTTAACCAGCTTTTTTTTTTTTTTAGCTCATACTGAGAAGTTGGAGAAAAAGACCAATTTAATTTTTTCCCCCGTTTCGAAAGTGACTTACTACACTTTCATAGTTCTGCGATATAGAATAACAAGTGTTCAATTCCCTATAGAACTCTGATCCTAGAGATCACCTGCGTTATGACAAAATTTTTACTTAATATTTGAAATAAAATTAGATAGGTTTAGATTTAGGAAAAACCTTTTGTCACATATGAAACTTCTGCATTACGGTTTTGGCTTTTGGTCACTCAGTCTACGTCAATTCTATGCAGACGATGAGTCACAATAACGTGGCTAAATTATGTTGACCAGACCACACACTAGAAGGTGAAGGGACGACGACGTTTCGGTCCGTCCTGGACCATTCTCAAGTCGATAGTGAAGAGGAAGTAGATGCAGGCAATAAATAGGTTAGAGAGAGGTGAGGAGCAAAGTGTAGTAGAGGAGATAGTAGTAGGAATAAGAACTGCAGAGGGCCTATTGGCCCATACGAGGCAGCTCCTATTACAACTCAATGACTTGGGCACTGCAATATTAAAGGGCAAAATACAAGTACTGCAAGTTATAAGCGTTATATTACCCAACACCGCAGCTCTCGCCAAGACCGGTGGTGTTGACCCGACGAGCGTCCAAGGTTGACTGGCTGTTGAAGCTCGTTTACAATGACATCACCTCACTCGTTACCCCTGGAGCGCAGGTGATCACAAACTAATTGTCCCCCGTGGTTACACAGTGCGTCATAGCACGGTAGGTAATGGAAGCCACAAACGAATGAATACATTATAGAATATACACAACAGAATATAACAATATTATACAATGTACAGAACAAGGGTGTATGAACCTCCCCTGAGTGGACATAGAATCGACTTGAGAATGGTCCAGGACGGACCGAAACGTCGTCGTCCCTTCACCTTCTAGTGTGTGGTCTGGTCATCTCATCGAGTTGTAATTTGTTATATGCATTCATGTCATTTTAATGTCTTCAATAGTTTACATATACACGACAGGTGTAGTGCAGGTGTTAAAGTTCTTTTTTGTTTGCTATATTAAAATCAACTTTAGTTTTAACAGTTTTTTTAATCCTGTTTCTCCTATATTCACACTGAAGTTAAATGCGTTTTTGTGTGTGTGTTGTGGAATCAGACCATCAGGTGGTATCAACAGCAGTTCCTTCATTAACGTAACTCCTTGGCCAATACTAAATTGGGTAGAGGGTTGCTGACTTGTGCAGCAAGGTACCGAGTAGGATAATACACGTGGGATCGCCCGGGGGGGGGGGGGTGTTTCAAGCGGAGGTTAGACACGAGTTTGAGTATACATATAAAGGAGTTATCTCGTAAGGATCAATATCAACGCTTCTAGCCAAGAGCTTAATGGAGATGGACACAACATCTTATGGAGAGCACGACATGGGTAAACAACGACAGAGGTAAACAACGACAGAGGTAAACAATGGCATGGGTAAACAACATCAGGGGTAAACAACGACAGGGGTAAACAACGACAGAGGTAAACAACGACAGAGGTAAACAACGACAGAGGTAAACAATGACATGGGTAAACAACGACAGAGGTAAACAATGACATGGGTAAACAACGACAGAGGTAAACAATGACATGGGTAAACAATGACAGACGTAAACAACGACAGAGGTAAACAACGACAGAGGTAAACAACGACAGAGGTAAACAATGACATGGGTAAACAACGACAGAGGTAAACAATGACATGGGTAAACAATGACAGACGTAAACAACGACAGAGGTAAACAACGACAGAGGTAAACAACGACAGAGGTAAACAATGACATGGGTAAACAACGACAGAGGTAAACAATGACATGGGTAAACAATGACAGACGTAAACAACGACAGAGGTAAACAACGACAGAGGTAAACAACGACAGAGGTAAACAATGACAGAGGTAAACAACGACAGAGGTAAACAACGACATGGGTAAACAAAGACAGAGGTAAACAATGACATGGGTAAACAATGACAGACGTAAACAACGACAGAGGTAAACAACGACAGAGGTAAACAACGACAGAGGTAAACAATGACAGAGGTAAACAACGACAGAGGTAAACAACGACATGGGTAAACAACGACAGAGGTAAACAATGACATGGGTAAACAACGACAGACAAGCACAACGACAGGAGTTAATTCAACGTCGAACCAACGCCACTCCTGGATGTCGACCCATTGAGCCACCACGCAACACAGAACCTTAAGAGAGAAAGAGAGAAAGAGATGGCATATTAAAGGCAGACTCCCCCTCCCCCTCCCTCCCCTCCCCTCCCCCCTCCCCTCCCCCTCCCTCCCCCTCACCTCCCCCCTCACCTCCCCCTCCCTCACCTCCCCCTCCCTCCCCCCTCCCCTCCCCCCTCCCCTCCCCCCTCCCCTCCCCCACGCCCCTCCCCCCACCCCCCCTCTCCCCAATTTACGTTCAGAAAACAATGGCACAACACTAACCTATTTTTGAATGGTTAATGTGTCACCTTCACCCCCATTTAAGTATCATGTAGGCGCTAGTGGTAAAAGTTAAGAGGGGGGGGGGGGTTAATAATGGGTCCGGGAACTTACAAACTTAACATTTATTTGGCTAAGCAAGTTCCAATCTCGATAAGTCAGATAAGACACAGGCTAATGTGTATAGCAACAATGGGTTCAAGAACTGGACTCTTAAGAACAGTCTCTAAGCTAAGCATATTTGCATAAGCTGTAGTAACAGAAAATCTATCATCCGCGAGCCCCCTCGACGACTAGGGATGATTCACCCCTTTCTAAATCAAACCTTTGATATTATCATTCTGTTAAGAGCCTCGCATGTATGCCGATGGAGCCCCTCACAGACACACATACACCTGGCAACACAGCACACACACACACACCTGGCCACACAGCACACACACACCTGGCAACACAGCACACACACCCACACAGATACACAGCTAATTGCATATAACCCGGAAAAGTCTTCACAATTAACATCCACAACAGACTAGAGTCATTCTCCAAGCACCAAATGGTTCGAGATCCCCTAGCAAATACGCCCTTGAGGATCACCAAAACTTAGAATTAGAAAGACAACTAAAGTCGACCGCTTTCAAAAGCTTGTCCACTTAAGGGAACACGCGCGCGTGAGCTTGTGTGCACTCACACGACGATAAGGTGCTCTTGTGCGTGCTAAAGAGTGCTAGTAAACGAGGAAAAATGGGAGAGGAGGTATAAACAATTGGGTGAGGGAGGGGAGGACGAGCCACTTGAGAGCACTTTGAAGGGGAAAATGAGAGAGCTCGTTTAAGAGGGTAAGGGTAAGCTGGTTTAAGGGGGTAAGGGAGAGAGCTCGTTTGAGGGGGTAAGGGAGAGAGCTCGTTTAAGGGGGTAAGGGTAAGCGCTCTCTAACGCTCTTCAGTTTGGTACAAGTGTGGCGGTCGCTGGCCACTCTGACACGCGTCCACACTGTCGCCTGAAACACTGAATAGCTGTTTTGTGTTATTAAGTCTTCATGTGTGTGTGTGTGTGTGTGGGTGTGTGTGTGTGTGTGTGTGTGTGTGTGTGTGTGTACTCACCTAATTCACCTAATTGTGTGTGTGTGTGTGTGTGTGTGTGTGTGTGTGTGTGTGTGTGTGTGTGTGTGTGTGTGTGTGTGTGTGTGTGTGTGTGTGTGAGGCAGGCATGGTTGGGTGTTCGCCACAGCGTGTTTGTGGGAACAAACAACAAAACTGAGGAAGCTTCACAAACCGTAACGAGGCCCAGAAAAGCGGGCGCCTGTGGCTTGGTAATTAGCGGGGAGGAAAGTTATTTTTCCCGGGCGGGAGAACGTAGGATTTTCTCGGCCGAGTTCCGAGTTGTAAGGGAAGGGGCGGAAGAGGAAGGAACAGGAGGGAACAGGAGGGGAAATTCCTGGAAAGCAACGGGAGAAAAATCAAAGTTTTCGGCGTTACTTCCTGTCTCGTTTGAAATGTCGTGTCTGAAATGTAGGCGGGAAATGTTTCAGTTTTAGCGGTTAATAATTAGACAACACGACCCTTAGCCTGTACGATCACACCCCTTAAATTTTAACCCTTAGGCTGAATGACTTCCCCAACCCTTAACTCCAGGAACCTTCCCATCTCACACCTTCCGCCTTCAACCCTGGGGCCAGATTCACGAAGCAGTTATGCAATCACTTACGAACCTGTCCATCTTTTCTCAATCTTTGGCCGCTTTGTTTACAATTATTAAACAGTTAATGAGCTCCGAAGCACCAGGAGGCTGTTTACAACAATAACAACAGTTGATTCAGAAGTTTTCATGCTTGTAAACTGTTTAATAAATATAACCAAAGAACTCAAAGATTGAGGAAAGATGTACACGTTGGTAAGTACTAGCGTAACTGCTTTGTGAATCTGGCCCCTGGCCTATACGACCACACAACCCCATCCCCCCTCCTGTATAGCCATAACCCCCACACACCCCCAACAGGCACACTCACCCCCACCCCATCACGTGTGCCAACCAGGATTGAGGATCCAGCACATCCTCAATCCTGCTCTCATCCACGATTGAGGATCCAGCACATCCTCAATCCTGCTCTCATCCACACGTAGACTCTCCCTTTCCGCTACTCTCCCCGTGGGAGCTCAAGAGAAACGTTCCCTTCAGAGGGCTGGCCCTTTCCACCTTTGTGGAAAGGTGCCTTCCACCGTAGTGCCTTTCCGCCGGGTCCGTTGCGACAGAACGCAAGAGTCGTCTGCTGCTACATACGACTCCCCAATTACCAGCTCGGAGAAGCACGCTGCAGCAGATAAGACTTTCAGCTCAGCTTTTAACTGAGGGACTTTTTTTAGATGGGAAAAACGCAGCTTCCTAACTAAAGGGCCACTGTGGCCTAAACTGAGCACATCGCTGGTAATTGAATGCAGTGACTTCCTCCTTCGGTGAATGAACTGCCTGTATACGAATGGTTTGTATATATAACTGAGCTCTCCAGCCTAATTGAGCATTTATTAGCCGAAAATCAACTAACAGAACACAGCAGTCTTTCCCGTAAGGTAAGTTAGTACGAATGTATAACACTTTCTTTCCCAATCTGCACCTGAAAACTGAATGCACTGAATTAGCAACTTCTGAATGAAGGCAGAATATGTTTTTGAAAGAACTGTTCTTCGTTCGCACGAATTCTAACCATTGCACCAAACGTCTATGTGTTAACATACGGCATAACAAGCTTCAAACAGCTTGAACGAATGGGCTCACCATAGCCCGTGCTGCTTGGAACTTTTTGTTCCAGGTAGCGAATCTTAAACAACTAACAACAAGCTTGAACAAGTGACTGGTAGTCGAATTTATGACCAATTTAAATTACTATTTACCTGATCGCTTGAATGTTTAAAAGGACAGCTCTCTTTTGAACACAGGACTAGTTGAAAGGCTAGCCCATGCTTGTTCCATGTTCGATGCTCAATCCCCGATCTTCCAAGCAGTAGGCAAGACCCTGATGTTGACTAGACCACACACTAGAAGGAGAAGGGACGACGACGTTTCGGTCCATCTTGGACCATTCTCAATCGACTTGAGAATGGTCCAGGACGGACCGAAACGTCGTCGTCCCTTCACCTTCTAGTGTGTTGTCTGGTCAACATACTTTAGCCACGTTATTGTGACTCATCGCCTGCATATGGAAGACCCTGTTGAATAACTGCAGGAACTTGGAGTGATGGTAAAAATGCAAAATGATTAAGATAAGCTGTTTTTTTGTGTGTTTCAGATTATCTCAAGCGATAATCCAGAAACTAGTTCGACGTATCGAGATCTGGCTAAGCCAGGATGCAAGCAACAACAGCATGATGATTCCCTGGTACCTACCCGGGTAAATCATCGTGCTTAGTTGTTTTCCTCTCAGTCACAGGCGAGCCCAAATTTATTTAAGGGATGTTCACGGGAAATATTGTTCGCAGAAGTGGGTTATAGGTCTGCTGAAGCCGCTGAGGTGTGACGTACGTTGAATACTTACCTCTTGGCTCTAGCCCTGGTCTATTGATATACCTCTGGACTTTGTTAAACTCCGTTTTGTGTTTAATATGCTGTAATTTCAACGCTAACATCGCATAATAAATACCTGATATGTGTTATACAAGATCTTGAACGACTTTTAATTGTTTTCCAAGTATATTTCCTTTAATGGCCTATCTTGCATACGCAGCTGTTAATATTCAGTTGATGTGGGTTCCGGGAGAGAGTTGGGATATCATCTGCGCCCAAGTCATCATCTGTAACATTTAGTACGTTATTCCTGGCTTCTTTCCCCCAGTTCCCGACTTCATTACTTTGCATTTGCTTGAGTTAAATTCTAGTATCCATTTCCGGTTGCATTTTTGTACAGGTCATCCAGTAGTATACAACAATTTTACACCTTATTTATCCTCCTCATAACGTCGACAAATATAGGAAGGCCCCTATCTTCGTTATCTTTGTATAGATCAAGGGAAAAGATAGGTAATAGCACTGATCCTTGTGGGAATTCCAAGCAATATTTCGGTACTATGTTTAGTCTTGTTTGAGTGCTCCTTTATCTAACAGAGCCCAGTCTTTGTAGCTTCTGTTTAATTCTTTAACTTGTTTAAAAGAGTCACGTGAGGTACCGATACAAATGCAGGTGAAAGAAAACAATGCATTAACATTGCATTGTTAACAAGCTCTTGTTAACAACATTATATGTCAGAGAAGTAATAAAGTTCCGCAGTATTATAAGCGAGGAAGGAGCAGTGGAACTGTGTCTTAATAGATCTCTTACACAGTATAATAGAACATGTCTCAAAGTGTTTAAACAGAAGGCAACGAAAGTGCACAAAATACAAGATGGAATCTTCAGAGTTGACACATCAGCTACCGCCACTTATCATCAGAGATAACCTACACAACAGCGCACCAATGACGCTGTTAGAGAATTTCAGCGTTCAACGGTCAAAACAGCAGCCGCTCAAGCGCTGCACAGGAGCTTGGGTTGAAATGTTGCAAACTAAGCAAACAGAAGAACGTGAGAACTTGACGCAAGGGCACAAGGGAGAACACAAGCAAACAAGGCAAGATCAACATTCCTCACACAAGCAAACAAGGCAAGATCAACATTCCTCACACAAGCAAACAAGGCAAGATCAACATTCCTCACACAAGCAAACAAGGCAAGATCAACATTCCTCACACAAGCAAACAAGGCAAGATCAACATTCCTCACACAAGCAAACAAGGCAAGATCAACATTCCTCACACAAGCAAACAAGGCAAGATCAACATTCCTCACACAAGCAAACAAGGCAAGATCAACATTCCTCACACAAGCAAACAAGGCAAGATCAACATTCCTCACACAAGCAAACAAGGCAAGATCAACATTCCTCACACAAGCAAACAAGGCAAGATCAACATTCCTCACACAAGCAAACAAGGCAAGATCAACATTCCTCACACAAGCAAACAAGGCAAGATCAACATTCCTCACACAAGCAAACAAGGCAAGATCAACATTCCTCACACAAGCAAACAAGGCAAGATCAACATTCCTCACACAAGCAAACAAGGCAAGATCAACATTCCTCACACAAGCAAACAAGGCAAGATCAACATTCCTCACACAAGCAAACAAGGCAAGATCAACATTCCTCACGCAGAACCTCTGGAGATGAAACAGAACGCAAGGAACCCAGTATAAACCCAGGTGGCAAGGATGGTAAACAGGAAAACGTCAACACTTCACACGTGGAATATCACGAGATGAAACAGGAGGCAGGTGGAGAGGTCACATAAGGGAAGCGAACGACTGTTTGCATGATGCCAGTTCGCTTGGGATTCGGGGGCCACCTGTTTACCCTCGTGGCATTGTGGGTAATTTCCCTAAAAGCTTTGGCACTCGTGTTGGAGACAAAGGCTCAGTTGGTAGCTTCGTGGCTTCCGGTGCGTGCCTCTATCACTGTGCGCAGCTTGTGTGAAGCCTCCTTTAGAAGCTTGCGTATGTGATTGTGCGCTCTTGCGTATCTATGTGCGTTCATGTGTTCATCTCTGTGTATCCTTGTGCGGGTCTTGGCACCCAGTTTTGATCTTGAACATTGCACATCTCTGCGTACTCTATGCTGAATGTGAACTCAGGCCAAGAAAATTACGACGCATCTGATATCTTCACAACAACAGGGATCTTGAAACCTTTTCTGAAGTACAAGTTCACTCCTGTCTGGACTTCCTGAACCCCATCATTCCTCAGTCTTGGATAAGATGGAGAAACAGTCGAGCAAACTCATCTCTAGTCTTAGACCAAGTCTGGTTACAGCATCAGAGCTTTCAACGCTCTGGAAAATTAGGATATTAAAAATTATCAATTATAATATTATATATTATAATTGAATATTAAGGATAATATTCACAAGATTCCCACTGGACCCAACATTGTGTAAGAGCTCAACCATCAAGAGCCTCATGCTGGCAATGTTATTTCTCAATAAAATCACTCCATCGGCGATAATTCATGCCTAGGCTGATTGGCATTTGGAATTAATTTGCTCAACATGTTGTTACACGTGAAATCAGATCCACAAACCATATGAAAGCTGGTACACAGTTGGCTCCTGGCTCATCCAGTTCTTTTCGTCAGAGTTACTTAGCATTAAAATTTTAATTATTCTTAATAGATACAGATAATCTCATCAAATAAATTTTTGAGGCAGGAATCAGACGAATTAATGAAGAAAAACAGCTCATAACTGAAATTTTATGTGGAACATCAATGACATTCCTAATGAATGCTAGCCTTAAACAATGACAGGCAGAGCAGGACAGAGAGGAAGAAAGACAAATAGAAAAAGAGAAGAGACAGAGAGAGAGAGAGACAGACCAAGAGAAAGATCGAGACACTTAGCAAGAGAGAGATAGACCGACAGAGGCAGTTAGAGAGACCCAAGTACTGAGAGGAAAGAGACGGAGGCCGAGACAGAAAGAAAAAAGAAAGAGGTGTGACCAACACAATAGTCACTGTACCATAAAAAAATATACACACACACACACACACACACACATAACGGGTTGACAAATGGAATACACTAGAAAGTGATGTGGTGGAGGCTGACTCCATACACAGTTTCAAGTGTAGATATGATAGAGCCCAGTAGGCTCAGGAACCTGTACACCTGTTGATTGGCGGTTGAGAGGCGGGACCAAAGAGCCAGAGCTCAACCCCCGCAAGCACAATTAGGTGAGTAACACACACACACACACACACACACACACACACACACACACACACACACACACAGGTTGTGGACGCAAATACTATTCATACTTTTAAAACTAGGTATGATAGGGAAATGGGACAGGAGTCATTGCTGTAAACAACCGATAGCTAGAAAGGCGGGATCCAAGAGTCAATGCTCGATCCTGCAAGCACATATAGGTGAGTACACACACACACACACAGTCCTCCACTAAAGCCTCAAAACTCAAACTCTCAAAATATTCACCGCATAACGGGTCATTTTCAAGCCATTATTACCAGCAAAGAGCAGGATTATACTCCAAATTACGGGGTAAATTTTATACAGCTAATAATTAGCCCATTTTTCCCATATTATTTTGCTAACGACTGCACACTAACGACGACATACATTAGCAAAGATCATAGTGTATACTGACACAGTGCTGAGCCCAGAACAATATCTAAAATCAAAACCTCTAGAGGGTATTCAATCCCCAACTAGGGAATTGAACACCCTAGTTTGTTTAATGCCAGGATTCAATAAGCATTTCCGTGACCGCTTACGAAACCTGTCCATCTTTCCTCGACCATGGCAGCTTAGTCTGTATTCATTAAACACTTTACGAGCTCAGAAACTTCTCAAACACATGAATATTAATGTCATAAGCGACCTCGTAAACGTGTTCAGCTATCGTAAGTGTTCCCGCAAATGCTTGGTGAATCGTGGCCCAGGTGTGAAAGGATGTTCCCGATATGCTAAGATCGTGAAAAATGTTCCTTAAACGATGAGAAAATATTGGGGCGTTACAAAAGGATCGAACACAAGTGTCCCCTGGACCTAACAGACACATTATAATTTTATAGATATATCACGTATTTGTGATTTCATTAAGCAGTTCTTTAAGCTACATGGTGTAATGGTACACAATTTCCCCTGCGCCCCCTGAGTTAGTTTCCTGATAGGATATGTTGGCTTGTTGAGCAAGGTCCTTTAGTTATGGATGAAGGGTCAGTGTTGAGGTGTTCTGATGGGAGATGAAGGGTTAGTGTTGAGGTGTTCTGATGGGAGATGAAGAGTCAGTGTTAGATGTACTCTGATGGGAGATGAAGAGTCAGTGTTAGATGTACTCTGATGGGAGATGAAGGGTCAGTGTTAGATGTACTCTGATGGGAGATGAAGGGTCAGTGTTAGATGTACTCTAATGGGAGATGAAGGGTCAGTGTTAGATGTACTCTGATGGGTGATGAAGAGTCAGTGTTAGAGGTATTCTGATGGGTGATGAAGAGTCAGTGTTAGATGTACTCTGATGGGAGATGAAAGGACGGTTCAGGTCACAAAAGTCACCCATGAAACAGGGTACGAACCTACATAAGTGTCCCCCACGAAACATAACCACAGATTCATTGTTCCTCTGTCAACACCAACAAACTTGATGCTCATTACCATAAATCACTCCCAGTCAATACCGATGACAAAATAAACATATTGCAGAATGTGTAGAAGCATATTACCGGTAGAGAGCAACGACAATCACAAACTTATGGCCAAAGCTTGCGCAAACTTGTTCAAATTTCCATTAACTTGCGTAAACTTGGAGAAACTGGCTTAAACTGCAGAGTCTTGTATCAACTTGAATAAACACATTTAAACTTTAAGCGTACGATACGTTCACCAATGTCCAAGAAGCGCGCACACTTGCTCGTGCGCGCCTTATATGAAAACGCAAAGATATTTAATAATAGAAAATATGAAAATAAGAATTTGATCTTGGATATTCCTCTACTATCAATCAGATATACCTGCCGAGATCCAGTAGTAGATCTTGGTAGGTCCAGTGGGATCCAATAGGTAGTAGTAGATCCAGTAGATAGCTAGATCTAGTAGTAGATCTTGTGCCCAGCCCCACATACAAATTGGATAATTTTGATTCAGAAAACACGTAAGTAAATATTGAACTGAGAACATATTGTTATTTATAGAACACATTATCAGAAAGCATTATGACCGTGGGATCGCTGCAATGTTTCATGGGAAGCTTAAATATAAAAATATATTTAAGCCTCGCCTCTAACTCAATAAAAGATTAAGTTAGAGACGAGGTGAGATTAAAAAAAAAAGAGCTGCAACGTATAATATTACATATATATATATATATATATATATATATATATATATATATATATATATATATATATATATATATACATATATATATATATATATATATATATATATATATATATATATATATATATATATATATATATTGTGACGGTAACGCGTTGGTGTTCGGCTGTTTCAAAAGCTAGGGGTATGGCCTCGTCACACAAAAGAAAAAAAAGAAAAGAAGCTGGAACTTTCGTCTGTGGTAAGGTAATGGGAAGACACACAAAACACAAGTAAATTTAACAATTAAATTTTAATTACGTTAGAAAAGCAAAACATGAATAAAATTGGACATAAAAATTGTAACATAAATCAATCAATCAAAATAATAAGAATAATCACTGGCAAATGAAAAGTTACGTTAATACAAGTGAGTAATAGTAAATATATTAGTGCAGGAATATTGGCTTCAAGCTGCCACCTCCCTTAGTACACAGTAAGCCAAGGCTTAGTCTACCAATGAGACGTGTTAACTTGTGGAAAGCACGATATATTCTGTCTCCTCAGGTCGCGGTGGCTCAGACATCAGCTCGTGTGGCGGGTGGAGGAGCAGGTGCGACGGGCGCCAGCCAATCAGCGAGAGCCAGGCGATGGACAAGCAGTTTGCAGGTTTGAGTGGCGGAGGTGGAGCAGGTGTCCCGGTGTTGGATACGTTTTGCTCTGGGGCAAAACTTGTTGTTGTACTTGTTGGATATATCTTCTATATTAGGTGTTTGTGAGACGTAGTTTGGAGGGAAGAGCAGGCTCAATCTCTCTTGAAAGAGATTATTGTCACAATATATATATATATATATATATATATATATATATATATATATATATATATATATATATATATATATATATATATATATTATTCAAAAGCTCTCTTTGCAATTCTCCTGTTTCGAAATATTTTACTCCATTGGACTTGTGTGTATCTCTTCTCCCTCTCTCTCTCTCTCTCCCTCTCTCTCTTCCTCTTTATCGTGCTACCTCCTACACAGCCTCCCACAATGCGTTCATCAACCCCCCCCCCCTAATCCCCCGCTACTTAAAAAATTCCCCGCCTGTCATTAAAAATAATAAAAATAAAAATACCTCAATAAAAATTAATCTGTCATTAATAAAAAAAAGAAGTGTGTCTGCAAATGCACACACACACACACAATGCTCGCTACTGTCATGTTAGGGACTTTAATCAAGGGGCCTCGTAGCCTGGTGGATAGCGCGCAGGACTATTCTGTGGCGCGGGTTCGATTCCCGCACGAGGCAGAAACAAATGGGCAAAGTTTCTTTCACCCTGAATGCCCCTGTTACCTAGCAGTAAATAGGTACCTGGGTGTTAGTCAGCTGTCACGGGCTGCTTCCTGGGGGTGGAGGCCTGGTCGAGGACCGGGCCGCGGGGACACTAAAACCCCGAAATCATCTCAAGAAGAAGAAGATACTATAGTTTGGTCTTCTAATATATTTTTTTCTTCTACTCTTCTCAGACAATGAGAGCCGATTCTTGTTGAATCGGCTCTGATAACCAGCGTGATAACCAGCGTGTTATCATGATCGTTACTCCTGGCTTTTTGTTATCAGTAGCTGAATCTGCAACAGCAACAACTCTCTTCTATCACACGGCTTGATAACGGTCCTGGACGGACCGAAACGTCGTCGTCTCGGACCTCATCTACTTATGTGTGGTTTGGTCATTATATTTTCGCCCACCTTATGAGGACTCTTCGTCTGCATGTCCATCATTATTGGACTGCAACTACAATGCCAAGGATTATTGGGATTGCAGCTGTGATACCCTTGGTTGATGGATTACAACTGTGATGCCCAGGATTATTGATGGATTGTGACGGTAATGTCCAGGATTATTGATGGATTGTGACGGTAATGTCCAGGATTATTGATGGATTGCAATTGTGATGTCCAGGATATTGACGGATGCGTCTCTGATGCCCTGAATTGCCGTGAAGCCAAGCCGATGGCCCGCTAGTCTGAGACAGGTTGTGTTCCTGTGTACCTACAGACTGTTGTCTTAACATGCTCAACATAAGCTGCTCCTCCTCCATGCTCTAGGACGAGTCACAATATGATGCTCCATGCTCTGTAATAATATGCTCGTCCATGACCAACGCTCCGAACACTATAACATAACTTCACAATATATTACATTCAGCTAATTCCTTGTCATTTAGATTTTCTTCGTCATCGTCAAAAATCACGTTAGAACGACAACTTTGAAATACTTTGAAATCGTATTTGTGTTGTTGTTAGTGTCCAGTTTTCCTTGGAATACGACCCGCCAATTGATTTTCAACCAGGTACCCAATTACTGCTGGGTGAACAGGGGCGAGCAGTTAAAAGATGGCCACAGCCTTGTCAATCTGCCCGAGCTAGGACTCGAACCCTGATCAAATAATGTTTCTATTTTTGTTGAACTTATTCTCTATGCATACACGTGGGCTTATATGTATACATGCATGCATATATGAATGCGTAAACATGTATGAATTGAAGCATGATGTGATTAGGATTCAGGTTCAAAATCCCATACCTGGGATTTAGAGGTTTGAGTGAAACTTGCTGGGATACGAAAATGCTTCGTTCGTCTGTACATAAAAACACAATTCACTACAGAACTATTTCACTATACTGGATGCCGTAAACATAAAGCGAGCCAGAGCCCGGAGCTTCACACACACACACACACACACACACGCACACGCACACACACACGCACGCACGCACACGATGTGTTCTATCGCTAAATGCATTGATGCAGTGCAAAGTAAACTATGAAATCACGAATAGCGATATTATGCAACGGTCAATGGGGGGTGATGAACCCCCCCCCCCTCCTCCCTCAGAGGGGGGGGAGGAGGGGTGATGGAGGTGGTAGATTTCCGTGAGGGGGGGGGGAGAATGATGGTAGAACCATTAGGCCGGCACTTCTGTCCTGTGATTGGGTACGCTGAATATCCTCCCCGGAAACTTCTCAGAATCGCCTAACTTTGCAGTATACAAGGTAATGTAATTATCACGAGAAAGACCCAAAGCTAAGCTAAGGGGTAAGAGAACAATGGGGTTGCAATGGGAGAAAGAAACTAAGGACTAGGTCACAACTACTTGGATCATACGGGAATCGAACGCCGACCCTGCAAGAATTGAAGCAGTCGCTGTACCAACCAGTACAAATGGTTGGGAAATAATCAATAAAATTATTAACTACAACAACAAATTTATATAACTATAAATTGTTAAATATACCTAGAATATAATTATCACGTATACCATGTAAATGCATTTAAGCACAAAATTCTGGTCAAAATCTATATAAGTTTCAATTGAGCAAATATATAATCAATATAAAATATTTTCCAAAGGGAAAAGCAGGCAAATTAATCTATATATTATAAAAGAACACTGATGAAACGTCACCAATAAGACTTTCATAGGAATATTTTAATGCACAGATGGAAAGATGGAATAAAAAAATATATATATATAATATTATATATATATATATATATATATATATATATATATATATATATATATATATATATATATATATATATATATATGGCCCAAACTTAAGCTAATTTATATACCAAATAATATAAAAAAATTTAATAAGTGACTCTAGATTCCCTTTCCACTTAAATGGTTATCGCCTAGCTTCAGAATTTTTATTTATATTTTACTATGGTCTCTAAAGGATCAAAGAATGGCTCTTTGATATCGATAAAGAATGTTGATAAAGAAATGAATAATAACAATACATGACGAAGGAGAAGAGAGAAACGGTGTAGAGGAGAAAGCGCTTAACAAACACGTCTTCCTTCCTGCAACACTGTGTCTGGTCTGCCAGCTGGTCAGTGCAACACCAAGCTAATGTGTCCAACCACTTGGGCTGGTCGGTAGAGCGCCGGTCTCGCTTCATGCAGGTCGGCGTTCAATCCCCGACCGTCCACAAGTGGTTGGGGCACCATACCTTTCCCCCCCTCGTCCCGTCCCAAATCCTTATCCTGACCCCTTCCAAGTGTTATATAGTCGTAATGGCTTGGTGCTTTCTCCTTATAGTTTCTTTCCTTCCTTCGAAGCTAATATAGTGTTCCACTTTATACCCGTTTCTTCGGGAACCTTCACTGCTTTATGTATGGCATGAGACGAAAGATTAATCCAAACACCATCTGCAGTGTATCTTGAGATGATTTCGGGGCTTTAGTGTCCCCGCGGCCCGGTCCTCGACCAGGCCTCCACCCACAGGAAGCAGCCCGTGACAGCTGACTAACACCCAGGTAATTATTTTACTGCTAGATAACAGGGGCATAGGATGAAAGAAATTCTGCCCATTGTTTCTCGCCGGCGCCTGGAATCGAACCCAGGACCACAGGATCACAAGTCCCGCGTGCTGTCCGCTCGGACGACCGGCTCCCTTGTATAATGCATCAGCAAGATTGAACTACAATTATAAGACAGAGGAGGACACCTATTTGTAGTGCGTAGAAACATCCTCAGAGAGAAGGGGGTTATGCGGTCACGTATCCTTACCTGACCGCATAACCCTAACGAGCCGACCTAACGATCTAACTGTTGCCCTAACGAGCCGACCATTAACCTTAACACACCCGTCACAGCAGAGAGAGATTCCTTGACCTCTACACATATAGAATATAAACATCAAGAGACACTAATCACAATATAATTAAAGTACCCGAATTAACATACGCAAATAAAGTAATATGACCAAGCGGAAACATTATTATCTTTGATCTGATAACAACACAAAACATAGGAAAATGAAGTTAATTACTCACCATAAACTTTCCTCCGCCATATCCGTGTCCCTGTAGTTAACTCGTCCAATGAACAACCAAGCTACATTTAAGCCTCTAGCACCATAAGGAATGATAATTAACGAGCCAAAACACAAGATGAAACGAATTAAGAGCCTTTTTTAATATACTGCTTCTCAGCCCCACGCTTACAAAGGCGAAATTAAAAGTCTGAATCTTCTACTGATCTGTTCCCCCTGTTATCTGAATTGTATCTCACTCTCCAACTTCGTCTTGATGCTCATTATCATATTCCCAGCCATGATATATATATATATATATATATATATATATATATATATATATATATATATATATATATATATATATATATATATATATATATATATATATATATATATATATATGCAATTGACGATCACAAAACACTGATCATTTTATGCGGAAAATCCACAGAGAAATATGAAATGAGGTGAACGTTTCGGCTTGTTAAAGCCTTTGTCAACATATAACTAGCTAAGTTATACCTGTTTTTGGTTATTTACACCTGACCAACCCTAGGGATGGGTTGGTCAGGTGTCGGCCTATATATCCTCCCCCTTCTCCCTTCTCCTTAGTCAGTCTGGTGTTGACAAAGGCTTTAACAAGCCGAAACGTTCACCTCATTTCATATTTCTCTGTGGATTTTCCGCATATATATATATATATATATATATATATATATATATATATATATATATATATATATATATATATATATATATATATATATATATATCCTTCTCCCTTGAAGATTTTGAACTAGGCCATGATGTTCTACACATATTTTGTATACTTGATTTAAAGTTCTTTTTTATAACTTCTAGTTCTGTCTTACCTTACAGCGAGGAAGCAGCCATCACAGAACATACATGACATACCTGGAGGGGAAGAAGACGTTTCGTCAATAACATGTATACATAAGTATTCATGGGCTACAAGACATAATCAACCACATTGTTCTTGATTGGGTGGAATTTATGATTGATGGTTTAAATGGCATTTAAATGATTTGCAGTCAGCGTTTGACTGATAGTGATTCATAGATTCGTAAATCGACTGGTTTGGTGATCGAGAAATTGGTTCACTAATCAATGGATTGATTGATATACAATCCATCAATCCCGTAAGAAGTTGATATATACCTGCCATCTTCACTCAGTTATTCAATCATTCACTTCCTGTATCTCAGCTGATATATATCGTACCCTTATCCTTGGTAGCGAAGGTATCTATGGTTGTTAATCAACTGGTTAATTGCCATTAAGGCTTTTGCTTTCACCTCGGGCAACTCGAATTACTTTACACATAAAGTAATCACAAGAAAGCACCAAATTAACTTGTCAGGCCATTAGGCGTCACATAGCGATAAATATACCTTTTGCAATGTAATTTACCTTAGCACAATGAGGTAGATATGATGTTCTGTAGAAGCGTTCTCATTTTCCAATTACTAGTTTAGCCTAAAAGTAATACTGAATATTGTTACAGACCCTCAGCAGTGGTTTGTAGAATTAACGTATTCGTATCGTGTTTTTTGACCACCACGAATCAACAAATATAATTATATTTACTTGCACAATGTGTTTTCACACTAAATATTTTTGGTTTACTTACCTGCAAACACGGTCAGCATTCCTCGATATCTTATCAGTATCTTATTTTCTTATCAGTTCCATTTATATTACGGATAAATGATACAATTATTTAATAATCTTAAATACCGTATAACATACAAGACAACTAAAGCCGCGTGTTATTAATGCAAAGAATATTTTAAACGAAAAACAAAGGATAATCAGCTACGTGTATTCGCGTCACTGAAGCCAATGGACAATCCCTCGCATGAAGTGATTCCCCGCCAAACACACACCGAAACTACGACGTTGGTACAACGTTCGAACAAGTTTTAACACCTCCTAACCAGTTATAACAATCAATATAGCAAGTTGTAACAACGTTCTAATACGTCATAAAACACGTTAAGCCAAGATGTAACAACTTGATTACAAGTTGTAACAAGCGGAAAATAGAAACAGTTACAGGTTTGTGTTTCCAGGAACAAACTGGACGATCTTCAATGTGTATACACGAGAGCTCTTTACACAGGACTACAGGAGATCTCCTGTAGTCCTGTGTAGAGACCTCTCCTGTATACACATTGAAGATCGTCCAGTTTGTTCCTACGTAATTTATATTTAGAACAATGAACGAATGAGTTTAAATTGTTAAGACTTAAGCGACTAGGAAATTAGGATATTTATATACACACAGAAATCACAATAACGTGATATAATATATAAATATATATAAATTTGATATATCTAGATATTTATATAGTTAGGAATTTAGGTGATAGTTTTGTTAGTGTTCACGACACCAAAAGTTCTCATTTAGAGAGTTTCTGCTGCATTTTCTGGCGAGTTTGTTTTAAAAAAAACTTTCTGAAGTTCCGTCTTATTGGTGAGGCTTTTAAATTTGTGTGTTTATTCTCTCTGTTATCACTGTGATTAATCTCATATATCACTGTAACCGATAATCTCATGTATCACTGTAACCGATAATCTCATGTATCACAGTAACCGATAATCTCATGTATCACAGTAACCGATAATCTCATGTATCACTGTAACCGATAATCTCATGTATCACTGTAACCGATAATCTCATGTATCACAGTAACCGATAATCTCATCGGTTTCCTGCCTACGCTGGCCGGCAGCGTCACCGACGCCAATAACCCCCGACGCCAAAAACAGACGCCGACGCCATTAACCGCCAACATTAGGCCTACAAACGTAAACCCGCCTGTCAGTCAACACAACATCGTCCGCGACAATAATTAAATCTCCCCTCTAGCCCCACAACCCCCGCCCCAACCCCCTATATTCATTAATCTCTCTCCACTACACCCCCTCTCCCCCTCCCACCTTGCGTTGCTTCCAGGTATATGAGGTATACTTGCCCCTCAAGGTATGTTTACGGGCTCACCATAGCCCGTGCTACATGGAAAACTCGTTCTGAGTAGCTAAATCTAAAACAACTAACAACAACCTCAAGGTAACGATCGAACAGAGATGGTAACCACACGTGACTCTTCGTTAGTCATCTCAAGTCATCCAATTCTCCCCTTTCAACGGTTCAATCCCACCTCAACCCTCCCTATACCGACCTGCCTACATTCCTACCTATCTCCCTCTTCAATTTAGATTAATTACTTTGCATGGCGGAGAATTCGAAGTTTCGAAGAGAGACTGGACAGTCTCTAGTTTGGACAGATAGACAGACGGTTTGGTTTGGGTCCTGAGGTCATGTAGGACCAGAGAGCGCTATGCCGTCCGGTTTGACAAATTTTTCGGGAGCAGTCGAAAATGAAACCCAAACTCGAGAGATTAGAGGACTGTGTTATCAGCAGCGCCAGTGACAATGTTGATGATGTTACATATATAATTTCCTTCAACTTTCCTCAACACCCGCAGAGCGATGAAAAACATCCACAGAGCGGTGAAAAACACCCGCAGAACAGTCAAAAAACACCCGCAGAGCGGTGACAAACACCCGCAGAGCGGTGAAAAACACCCGCAGAACGGTGAAAAACACCCGCAGAGCCATGAAAAACACCCGCAGAGCGGTGACAAACACCCGCAGAACGGTGAAAAACACCCGCAGAGCCATGAAAAACACCCGCAGAGCCATGAAAAACACCCGCAGAGCCATGAAAAACACCCGCAGAGCCATGAAAAACACCCGCAGAGCGGTGAAAAAACACCCGCAGAGCGATGATGGTCTGATGATAAGACCGTGGTACCAACACCTGCCCATCTTCCCTCTCTACTAATATCATCCAATCCCAGATCTTCTTTTTGTTTATACTACGATACAATCTCTCATCTCCACGACACACTCAGCATCCTCATCTCTCACCTAATGGTATTGTCGTTTGGCTCGCATCCACCCCGAAGTGGTAATCGCTGACTTTGTATCATCCCGCGGATATCCTAACTGCGAAATCCTTTCTCCACGTGCATTTGGAGTTCGCTATCATCACCGAATGACACTTTATCTCTTCCGTTATCTTCTCCTTGCGTGTTGCCTCTCTGTTGATCACATTAAATACACTTATTGTATGCAAGAATATTGAAAACTTATTTTGCAATGTCAACTGATTGCATAGATCAAGCCATAACAGCCTGCCTGAAAAATATGTTACCCAACCCACGTATAATTGTGGGAAATTGTGGTGAAGTTTTGGTCATAATCGGGATTTGATTCGTGTCAGGACGGACCGAAACATCGTCCCTCTTATTCCTTCCGAGTGGGAGCTCGATATCTTTTTAACTCCCACACTCTCACAATAAATCCCACACTCACCCACAGCCACAGACTCGCTCCCACAGTAGGCTGAGGGCGAGGAACTCGACCCCACACTCCCACAAGCAGCAATGTGGTGGAGCAGATTTAATACACAGTTTCAAATGTAGATATGATAAGAGCCCAGTAGGCTCAGGAATCTGTACAACAGTTGATTGACAGTTGAGAGGCGGGGACCAAAGAGCCAGAGCTCAACCCCCACAGGCACAACTAGGTGAGAACACACACACACCTCGCACAAAGGCACTATGCACGAAGAGGGCCTCACGGCTGAGTGGATAACGCCTGAGGGTCGTAGTCCTAATGGCCCCGGGTTCGATTCCCGGCAGAGGCAGAAACAAATGGCAGAGTTTCTTTCACCCTCGATGCACCATGTAGGGGGCGTCACGGCTGAGTGGACAGCGTTCTGGTTTCGAAGGGCCCGGGTTTGATCCCCGGCGGAGGCGGAAACAAATGGGCAGAGTTCCTTTCACCTTGATACACCTGTTCAACTAGCAGTAAATAGGTACCTGGGATTTAGACAGCTGTTACGAGCTGCTTCCTAGGGGATGTGGTGCGTGTGTTAGAGAAAAATATATATAGCAGACATAAAAGAGGAACAATAATAATAAATTGGTTAGAAAGGCGGGGTCCAAGAGCTAATAGCTCGATTCTGCAGATACAAATAGTAAATACAAATAATAAACACACACACGAACACACACACAGACATCTCACACACACACACACACACACACACACACACACACACACACACACACACACACACACACACACACACACCCACCCACACACACACACACACCCACACACACTCAAACACCCACCCACACACACACACACACACACACATGTATACATACATATTGAATATCTCCCTCAACCAATTTATTCACCAACATTTTGGATTACAAATTATTGCCCAAAATGTGGACCTAATTGCTCGTACGCCGGTCACTAGATTCACATTTTAATAATAACGATTAATTACCCAGTGGATCAAGCGCACATTACCGTTGCCTACATTTCATAACGAATGTTAAAATTGATAAAAAAATGTCCAAACATTCAGTTAATTACATTTGCTTCAACATGTAACGTTCAATCCTCATAACCAAAAAAAAAACCATTGTATTACAGGTTGTTTCAATATTCGTCCTTCAGTACTGGTAAAAGAAGTCATTGTCGTGATCATTAGTGATTCAGTAATTATGCAATAATTGTAATTAGCGAATCTTAATTACCATCTCCGTTTGCGATCTTGCGATTACAATTACGTCTCAATTATTTTATATTATCATATGTTGAGAATACAATAAATTGTAATTTTAAATTATAAATTTATTTTTAGAATTAATTTTTTTTATTTTTTCAGTATGTAAGGTCGTCGTTGTTTTGTTCCTCCACACATCTGCTGTCTCCTTCCACCCACTTGCTGTCTATTCCACCCACTTGCTGTCTATTCCACCCACTTGCTGTCTATTCCACCCACTTGCTGTCTATTCCACCCATTTGCTGTCTATTCCACCCACTTGCTGTCTATTCCACCCACTTGCTGTCTATTCCACCCACCTGCTGTCTATTCCACCCATTTGCTGTCTATTCCACCCACTTGCTGTCTATTCCACCCACTTGCTGTCTATTCCACCCACCTGCTGTCTATTCCACCCACTTGCTATCTATTCCACCCACTTGCTGTCTATTCCACCCACTTGCTGTCTATTCCACCCACTTGCTGTCTATTCCACCCACCTGCTGTCTATTCCACCCACTTTGCTGTCTATTCCACCCACTTGCTGTCTATTCCACCCACTTGCTGTCTATTCCACCCACTTGCTGTCTCCTCCACCCACCTGCTGTCTCCTCCACCCACCTGCTGCCTATTCCACCCACCTGCTGTCTCCTCCACCCACCTGCTGTCTCCTCCACCCACCTGCTGTCTCCTCCACCCACCTGCTGTCTCCTCCACCCACCTGCTGTCTCCTCCACCCATCTGCTGTCTATTCCACCCTGTCACTGCCTTCCCTTCTCTCTCTGGAGAACCAATCGACACAGCCTTAATTACCATCAACCTTGGATCCCTTCTGACCCGTATAGCTGTCTAATGATGTCTTCCTCTGCTCTCTACTTTAATATTCAGAGTAATATTACATGTGTCTGCAGAATCGAGCTCTTGGACTCCGCCTTTCTAACCAATCTACTTTTCTTTTATTATATCTACTACATATGTTTATCTCTAACACACGCACACACATTCCCCAGGAAGCAGCCTGTAGCAGCTGTCTAACTCCCAGGTACCTATTTACTGCTAGGTGAACAGATGCATCAGGGTGAAAGAAACTCTGCCCATTTGTTTCCGCCTCCGCCGGGGATCAGCCCGGGAACCCAGAACGCTGTCCACTCAGCCGTGACGCCCCCTTACATGTACTCCCCTAGTTGTATTTGCGGGGGTTGAGCTCTGGCTCTTTGGTCCCGCCTCTCAACCATCAATCAACTGATGTACAGATTCTTCAGGTGAAGGTGTGTGTGTGTGTGTGTGTGTGTGTGTGTGTGTGTGTGTGTGTGTGTTCACCTTGCAGGATCGAGCTAGGTTCTTAGCTCTGCCTTCCGAACGCTCTGAGGATAATGCACTCACTCTTTTTCTCACGCTTTTATCATATGTACATTCAAACTTTTGAATCGAATTAGTTTCAACAACTTCGGCGTCTAACCTATTCCATTTATTGACATCACTGACACTGAAAAAGTATTTCTTTCGTCTATGGTTCAAATGCGTCTCTAGTTCCCATCTATGTCCCTTCGTTCTGCTGGTCCAAGCATTGAACAATAATTCTTCGTCTACTTTAGTCAATTTCCCTTAGAATTTTGTATGTTGTTATCATGTCCGTCCTCTATCTCTCCTTTCCTTCTATGTAGTAAAGTCCAGTTCTTTCAGTCTTTCCTCATATCACAGTTTCTTCAGCTAAGGAACGAGACTCGTTGCATATCTTAAGAGAATGTTCTAGTTTCTCCTTATCCTTCAGGTAAGGGTGTCCAATCACTTGGGGTGGACGGTAGAGCGACGGTCTCGCTTCATGCAGGTCGGCGTTCAATTCCCGACCGTACAAGTGGATGGGCACCATCCTTTCCCGCCCGTCCCATCCCAAATCCTTATCCTGATCCCTTCCAAGTGCTATATAGTCGTAATGGCTAGGCGCTTTCCCCCCTGATAGTTCCCCTTACCTTCAGGTGAGGGGTCCCGGCTTCGTGTATGTATGTCCCAGTATGTCCCAGTATGTCCCAGTATGTCCCAGTATGATCTGTGTGCTGACCCAGAGACTCTGACCTACGAGCTTGGACAGACAGACATTTTCTCTTACAGATTACTTGACACATCACCCAGCAATGTACAGTTAACTCCTTCCTCTAATTTTTTAAAACAGTTTCAGACCCCCCACACACACACACGTAACTTCTGGCTTGTAACAACGTTATTCCCTTGTTACGAACGTGTAACGACGTAACGTTGCGTGATGTCACCATAACAACTTTCACTATTTTCAAGGTCCTTCTCGACCTGGACACCATAACTTTTCTGGCTGTCACCATCAACCTTTATAGTTGCATCCGTATTTATTTTCTCCCTGCCTTCATCACCATCTTTGCTACACGCTGTCTGCCATGAGCCTCGTTCACTGTTTTCTGTTTTTTGTACATGACAGGGAACTGTCTGTTTTCTGTTTATCATCAGCCGTTTTCTCTCTCCCTGTTTTATGTTTACAATCACCAGCATTTTTACTCTGTCTGACTGAGTCGTTTAGGACGCGATGCTTTAATCGTCTATCCAGGATTATCATCACGTTCTTCGCACTCTGTTGGAGCTTCTCTTGCATCTCCTCTGTTGTTGCTAGCATCATTCTCTTCCCTATGTTCCTTCCCCTAATCTCTCTCTCTCTCTCTCTCTCTCTCTCTCTCTCTCTCTCTCTCTCTCTCTCTCTCTCTCTCTCTCTCTCTCTCCCTCTCTCAACAACATTTCCTCTACCCTTACATAATACCTGCAACATATATATCTTTCCAAACCCAATCATTTCTACCGTTACAGCATCCCTTCCAGTATCCTTATCCCAATCCACTTTCCCATTCTCCAATCCTAACCACCAGCACAGAACTCCCCAACCAACACTCAATTCCCCAATCCTGGACTCATCACCACTACACCTCTCACTCTCTCCCAACTGTCTGAAGCTTTCAATTGATCAAACTCACATGGCAACAACCCCAGCCCATATCAAGCACACTCTCCTCCTCCTCCTCCTGTCTGTCTCTCTCCCTCTCTCTCTCTTTCTCTTTTCTATTTTCAGATCTTTCGTGGTTTTTTTTTGTTAGGTCGGTGTTTCCCTCTCGTCTTCCTACGTCCCCTCGGCTTTTGAAATATTCAAGCGAGCTCCAGGTCTTCTGACTGCTTTCTATAACATCCTTCTGCACACTTTCTCTCGCTCTCTCTCTGTCTCTCTCTCTCTCTCCCTCTCTCTCATTTTTATTCTGAGCAATCTTAAATATAAACGGGTTGATTTTCTTCCCGTGTGGTATTGCCGAATTGTGTTGCTAGGGAAGGAGGGTATGGTGCAATGGTGTGTCATTGTTGCTAGGGAGAGAGGGAGGGTATGGTGCTACGTACGTCGCATTATACAATATAATGTATTGTGCTGGAGGATGTCGTGATGTAGTGTGGAAGTGAAATGTACTGAAGGTTGTATGGCGCATTGCACAGTGTGGTGTGTTGATCAGTTCCGTGTGATGATCAATTCGATGAGATGATCAATTCGGTGTGTTGTGCAGTATAGAATTGATAGGGGTAGATAAAGACAGACACTTTTCAACACGGGTGATACACACACAAGGGAACACAGGTGGAAACTGAGTACCCAAATGAGCCACAGAGCAATTATCAGGAAACAAGCAAGCAGAAACCCCTATACAAAGTGGTGAAGGCAGACTTCATACAGTGCTTGCTGCACACACACACACACACACACACACACACACACACACACACACACACACACACACACACACACACACACACACCCACACACACACCCACCCATCGCCTTGAGCACAGGATAACCAAACACGGTGCGCTATCAGTCGCAGTTGTAGTGCCAACTTCACCAAGAGAGGGAGCGGCGGTGTGGTACTCCGTGCTCCCTCCGGCTTTCATAAGCAGCTTGATCAAATATACACCCGTTCCTCCCCCAGGATCACCTCCGTCAAGGGGGGACAAGCTTGATAGGAGAGCCAGAGAAAGTGCGTGTGTGTGTGCACGTGCGTGTGTGCGCGTGTGTGTGTGTGTGTAGGAGCAATGTCAAGTCTAAACTTACTGCAAAATGATCCATATCCTCCCTGAAAAGCAATGCTAAGACACAATGAAAAATATCAAAGATGGTAAACCCAAATCCCCAAAGGAATATCTGGCCAAGGTAAACTCGTCTCCAAAGCTATAGCTGGCGAAGGTATACTTGTCCCCAAAGCATTATTTAACCAAAGTAAACTCATCCTTAAAACATATCTAGCCATGGTAAACACGTTCCCAAACCAATATCTAACCAAAGTAAACTCGTCCTCAGTGGAATATCTAACCAAGGTAAACTCTAACCAAGGTAAAGGGTTTACCATAATTTAGAGAGCAAAAACTTCATCCCTTTCATGCAATACATCATTTTTCTAACCGTGCTCGAAATGCAAAATGAATTCCTCAATATTGTGATTTGTCTGTGAGAAAAAAATCTTCGAAGCAGAACGGAGATATCGAACCTGTCTCCTTAGCCCCGGTCGCGTGCCTTAACCCCGTTAGAGCCACGAGAAAAAAAAAATAATTCCTCCTATACAAACAAATATCATTTAATATCTAGGAATAAATAAAAAACTGAATGAATGATAAAGAAATGTCCAAAAGTGTACCAATTCTCATTTTTTTTTCTGTAATCTTCACTACAGTATCTTATCGTGAGATCATCTTATCTTGAGATGATTTCGGGGCTTTAGTGTCCCCTCGGCCCGGTCTTCGACCAGGCCTCCACCCCCAGAAAGCAGCCCGTCACAGCTGACTAACACCCGAGGTACCTATTTTACTGCTAGGTAACAGGGGCATAGGGTGAAAAAAACTCTGCCCATTGTTTCTCGCCGGCACCTGGGATCGAACCCAAGATCACAGGATCACAAGTCCAGCGTGCTGTCCGCTCGGCCGACCGGCTCCCCATCCTGGGGGGGGGGGGGGGGGAATGTCAGTCTTTTGGACTAGGGAGACTTCCCTAAGCACAACAGACTTTCTTTCCCTGAAAGCAGAAAGTCTGAGAGATCAAGTCCCGGCGGCAAAGTCAGGATAAGAACAGCCAAGAGATTTCAAGAACAGCTCCCGTTTAGCTACAAGAGCACTTACAAAGTTCTTGCAGCTAACAGCTAAGCCATTTGTGTGTGGATTATGCAAATGAACATGCTGCTAATTCTTGTTTTTCAACGAGGTAAAGTAAGGTAAGTTTTATTAAACACGCGCAAACACCTACTTTTATAATTTGCACGATGGGAGCACGTATGATCAGGGCTGTCTTGAGGGGGGGGGGGAGGGGGTCAATATGTATCCTTAGATCTGCCTTGAGTGGGAGATATGTATCCTTAGATCTGCCTTGAGTGGGAGATATGTATCCTTAGATCTGCCTTGAGTGGGAGATATGTATCCTTAGATCTGCCTTGAGTGGGAGATATGTATCCTTAGATCTGCCTTGAGTGGGAGAAGGTCATTATGTATCACCAAAGCCTACCAGCAAGGGTGAAAGTCACCCTATATCACCAAAGCCTACTAGCAAGGGTGATAGTCACCCTATATCACCAAGCCTACCAGCAAGGGTGAAAGTCACCCTATATCACCAAAGCCTACCAGCAAGGGTGAAAGTCACCCTATATCACCAAAGCCTACCAGCAAGGGTGATAGTCACCCTATATCACCACCGCCTGGCTGAGTATCGTGCCATTCATGTCCCACAACCAGGGCTCCAACAGCTAAATTAGCTACCAACCTAAAAATAGACCTTTGTTAAATATTTTATGTGAAGGAGTGTCCAACCCCCAAAAGAACAATGGCTTCAGTCTCAGGGGCTTTCCCTCGCAGTATTAATACCTGTCAAATCCCTAAAGAGGGCCTCTGGAGTGCCTGTCAAGCCCCTATATAGAGGGCCTCTGGAGTGCCTGTCAAGCCCCCATACAGAGGGCCTCTGGAGTGCCTGTCAAGTCCCCATACAGAGGTCCCTGGAGTGCCTGTCAAGTCCCCATACAGAGGTCCCTGGAGTGCCTGTCAAGCTCCCATACAGAGGGCCTCTGGAGTGCCTGTCAAGCTACAATACAGAGGCCCCTGGAGTGCTTGTCAAGTCCCAACACTGCCCTTGGGGTGTCTGCCAAGGCCCCAGGAAAGGCCCTGGAATGCTTGCCAAGCCCCCAACAGAGGCTCTGGAGTGCCTGTCAAGCTCTTACAGAGCTCCTAGAGTGCCTGTCAAGTCCTAATAAAGGCCCCTGCAGCGCCTGTCAAGCCACTATTGAGGCTCTAGGATATCTGTCAAATCGCTACGGGTACTTTAGAATGCCCGACAAGTCCATCTAGAGGCTCTTCAGCATAATATAGTGGCAATTCAAAGATTATGAGAACCACGGCGATAGTAACCATTCAACTATATAAAACAAACTAGTTTAAACCTTATAATAAACGTAAAAAAAAGTTAATTGAGACGATCACTAATTTGGAATTATAACTTAGTATATAACGCCACACCTGGTAGGCTTATATCGTCTGACAAATTCGAAGAAATTATTACCAAAATATTTAATAACAAAAATACAACTCGTTAAGCGAGACACTTTTCGGATATTTCGTCGATTTCAGTGACGTTTTCGATAGCCAGTAGGAACAGTATCAGTGACGTTTACGATAGCCAGTAGGAACAGTATCAGTGACGTTTACGATAGGCAGTAGGAACAGTATCAGTGACGTTTACGATAGCCAGTAGGAACAGTATCAGTGACATTTACGATAACCAGTAGGAACAGTATCAGTGACGTTTACGATAGCCAGTAGGAACAGTATCAGTGACGTTTACGATACGTCAGGGTGGCAGAGAGCTGCTAAGCAGAGCAGCAGAGAGCTGTTAAGCAGGGCAGCAGAGGGCTGCTAAGCAGGGCAGCAGAGAGCTGCTAAGCAGGGCAGCAGAGAGCTTCTAAGCAGGGCAGCAGAGAGCTGCTAAGCAGAGCAGCAGAGAGCTGTTAAGCAGGGCAGCAGAGAGCTGCTAAGCAGAGCAGCAGAGAGCTGTAAAGCAGGGCAGCAGAGGGCTGCTAAGCAGGGCAGCAGAGAGCTGTTAAGCAGGGCAGCAGAGGGCTGCTAAGCAGGGCAGCAGAGAGCTGCTAAGCAGGGCAGCAGAGAGCTTCTAAGCAGGGCAGCAGAGAGCTGTTAAGCAGGGCAGCAAAGGGCTGCTAAGCAGGGCAGCAGAGAGCTGCTAAG